>NW_019416570.1:174806-177354 GCF_000390285.2 Anoplophora glabripennis | reverse complement strand
TTATTATTATATATAATGTAGATTTTGTAAAATGGTGAAACTTGTATTTGCTATCTTTTTGGATTTTCTGAGACACTTTTATGTCTCAAAAAAATAATTACAGAGACTTCCTTTGACCTTTAGAAAATGTATTAATAGTTTATTTTTTCAAATTCCGTCGTAAAAATTTTATTTATACTTTCTTTTTGTAATTTTCTTACCTCACCGCTGTACAAACTAGTGTAACTTCAAACTACGGCACACTTTAGTTGCAGACCATGCACAATTGGAGACTAAGCTGTGCATTGTTGCCTTATTCTTAAAGGGAAAATTAGGTATTGAAAAGCAAAGATGTTTGGCGCGTTACTTTTGTTAAGTGGATCTTCACCACAAGCTTTACCATCACACAAAAACTAAATTTAATTCTTTTAAATAAAACAAATTATGAAACGGTATTTAACAAGTAACCTAGCAGCAAACTCAAGCAGTAATCAATAATGATAAATGAAATACACAAAATGAATAATCTGTTTTTATAACATAACACTTAAAATTTTGTGGCAAATCTTCGAGTACTGGTACCAGTATCCTTTTCCATGGCATTTAAAATTTCTAGTTCAAGGATCCCATGTCTCTTAAATGTTGAACCAATCTGGCAAACATTTTTTTATTCGGTACTTAGGTATGTCACGTAATTTATCTGAAATTATTTTTTTTGTTCCTAACAAAAAGTAGGCTCTAACCACATAAATTCTTTTTTGTTTTTTTTTTTCATGTACAAAAACTTGAAATTAAAACAAAATTTCACTGTATTGTCACTGAAGACAGAAATAAATAACTACAATGTAAACTCTTTTTAACGAATCTTAAGGGACCGGGGATTTTTTTTCGTTATAAAGAGTTTTTGTTATATGGAGTGTGCTTAAATTTTCCAAGCCAACCTTCTGATGCTTTAAAGTCAGTAATGTCTAGTTGTTCGGCAAACTTCTTAGCCTTGGCTTTAACAATTGGCCCCGAGATGGGTACATTATTCTGGCGCTGATTGTTAAACTAGGACAACATTGCTTGATCTAAATCTTCGAATTTTGGCTTCCTTAATTTTTTAGTAGAGACTCCCTGCAGTTCCGCCTGTAGAATTACTTCTTTGTTTTTCCAAATGGTAGCAACAGTAGATGGACTGAGGCCTAAACGTCTCCCAGCATTACTTTTCTTTTCTCCTTTTTCTATCGCACGTATCAAACAAACTTTTTCGTTAACACAATGCTTTTCTTTTACTGGCCATCTTGACAGTTTTAATGTAGGTTTACGACTGATAATACACAATAGGTCTCTAGTGCGTTTAATACCTGAGTGCAAAATTTCCTAGAAACAATGTAATCCAAGAGTAATGGCACACGTGTTCGAGGCAATTAGCAATAACAAAAGCAAGGCAGTTGTTTACGACCTCAGGGTCTTTCTTAGAAATTTCGGCACCTCGAAGATTTAGTCCCAACCTTTTGTAAGCTGATTATAAAAACAATTACACTATTAAATACTTCTGTAAATATTTGCTGGCGTCTAGATATGAACATATTTCTTCGTAATAGAGAATGGCTGTTGCGCTATAAAGAGTGTATTAATGTATGGGTTTTGACGTAAACCAACCAAACTGACCTAATTTCAATGTTATAGGAAGTTTTTCGTTATAAAGAACGACGTTATAAAGAGTACACTGTATAATATTACACATTTACACCACATAAAGGCACTTTATGTACAACCGATAAAGTTGAAGACTAAACAAATATGTAACCAAATGAAACGGTGCAATTTATGGCCAATTCCATTTTAATCAGGTGCGAGGACATTCGGCTCTTCCACACCTTCAAAGGCATACCGCAACAAAACAGCTGTTATTTTCGTCCACATTAACATAGAAAAAAATATGGCGAGTTTAAAACAAGTCATAATATTAAATTAATCTGTTTTCACAAAATAATTTTTAATTAGTTTTGCTGTCTAACAGTTGATTAAATAATATATTTACAATTAGTAACGTAACCCTATTATACAAAAATAAAATCTGTTTTACTAAATTATTTTTCATTGTCACGGCCCACAATGTAGATCGATTTAACCCTTTCACTGCTCCAGACGTATATATTCGCTAAAAATTTATAGGGCTCAAACTGCTCCAGACGGATTAATTCGCATGAATAGTTAAATTGGATCAGGCTGCTCAAACTGTATATATTCGCAACCATGCGCATTAGTGACTCGGTTATTGCAATAACCGTAAGGCGAATTTTTGCGGGCGAGCTTATACCGATTGTGACAAATATTTTTATGGAAAGAGGTACTGGTAATAGTACCAAGATTGTTCATGTTTCTTTCAGTTTCTATTTAGTACATATACTGTATTTTATTCAAAATAAAATCGTAAAATTTATCGTAAATCGTAATTTAACACAACATAATGTAAAACTATAAGTGGTCTAACTGCTCCAGACGTATATATTCGCACGCGATAAACTTTCGCGCACGGCGCGGTAGCTACGTTCAGACGTATTGCGCAGCGAAAGGGTTAAAG
>NW_019416570.1:156595-174253 GCF_000390285.2 Anoplophora glabripennis | reverse complement strand
CATTTGGCCAACAACATATTTTAATTATTTATGTCCTCAAACAATTTTATTATATTGGTGGTAAATTTCGTTTTGTTCCGTTTCAAAAGGTCTCCAAAATGCCATGTGATAATATTAGTAAACAAAATATCCCTTTTATTTCTCCCTTTTGCAATTGTAATATGAATGATTGATAGAAGGTGCCTATAATAAATTAAAATTGCCTGATTCACACCAAATTCCACACTACTGTACTGCACTGCTGGGCAATTTATGAACCACTTGTCGCCTGCTGTGATTTATTGCCCAGAAGCCCAATACAACTGTGCTCGTTTTCCTTTGGCCGCGCTCACATTCTTCAATTAATTGGTCGTATACATTTCTACCACCTGCACGTTTAGTTCGACCAGACCTATATATTGGTATGGCTAAATAAATATTAGAACAAGTTTTTCAAATATTTCAATGCCGAGTTGCTGCTTAGCAACTGAGCCTGGTACATACCTTGAAATTATAGGTTCCTCAATTGACTTCGGAAAAACTATAACTATCACTTTGTACTAAATATCACTGAAATATCTCAACTGGTTTCAAAAATTATAATTAATTTTCGTCTTTCCTAAAATTTTAACACTCCGTATATTTGCAACGGAACATTTTTGGGCCACAGTTTATAAAACATAGTTTATAATTTTTCATGTAGAATAACACCCTTAAATACTCACATACCATTAAGGAACACCTTGCATATTTACAAAATAGACAATTCAAAACAACCTATTAAAGGTTTACAATTTTGATAATTTTGTTTTATAGATTCTGTTTGTTGTCAACAATAAGTGTATGGCCAAATTTTAAAATGTTATGACGAAATGGTAATTAAAAATAACCGCAGGTCATGAAAAAGAAAACACGTGCATTTTAGTGTTGATTTTTTTAAAGTGTCCAAGGAAGTAGTACCATTTTCAGAATTACCCCTTAAATTTGTTTACACTTATTTTCGCAACACAATGTGTATTAAACTAGGCCAAAAAAATGTCTTTTTTTTTTTGAAATATCGAGAATATCATTCAGAATGACGAAAAAAATATATCGTCACACCCGTTGCACACATGCCAGATCCGGTTACCCGGCAGCAAGGTGTACAGAGCCTTATGGCTGCTTTCACACGTGACGGAAGGAGCTATCCGACGAACAGCCGCCGGGTTGTAGCCGGTCGCCACCACTGCCAGCCCGGCTGCCGTGTATCGGCTTTAAATATTTGTACGCAACTATGTTGAATGTTTGTTCGCTAGAAGTAGATATAGCATTCGTTATATCACTGCTTGAATCCAGACCTGTCCAGTGGGACAAAACTGTAGCCTTTTCATATTTTTTGGATATTTTTCATATTTTTTGTTTTTTTTTTTTGCGACGACATCGGCAATAGCCAAGCCACATAATTGCAATGCGTCTANGCCGGAGGCGATGTTAGCAATGATAAGGTAAGAAAGTCTAATTCGTCTATATTTGTCAGTGTTATTATAAAATTTTCTTATCAGAACCTATGCTCAATGGAAAATTAGATATAAACACACCCAAATGACATTTTACATTATAAAAGGCGCCCAAACGGATATTTAATAATTATAAACACACAAAATTTACACACCATCACATAATACAACAATACACAACACCATTACTTACATTACATTACTAATACCAAAACAACAATAAACAACAATAAATAATAGTACTTACAGGGTTAAGCATTAGTGCGTCGAAGTACGATATCTCCTTTATTATAGAAGATATAAATAAAAGTTATTTACAAAAATTGTAGCCGACTTAGAACTGTACATTTTAAAATTATTTTCGTTTATTCAGTGTTTCATATTACCCAACATACTATTTTTTAAATGGGACACTCTATATATTATTTCAAATTTAGATTAAGCTCATCTCTCCCATGCTTCCAATATAGGGTTTAATTATGTTATACAGGGTATTTCAAATGTTATGGTCAATTGTTTACGAGAATCATTCCCATTTCAGCGTCCTGTATACCCTAAACAGAACAACAATATAATATTGTATACGAAAAATATATAAAAATATTTAAGGTCATTTTCACACAGTCGGCGTTCGTAATAGACGTTGCGGTTATTAAGGAGAAGGGGGAGTATTTTCACTCGTCATAGGGCTTAATAAGTTGAGGAAAGCGAAACAAATAGAGGGGTAAGCGAGGAAAGTTGATAGACGCGAATTCGTATGTATTAATGAATATAATATAAGGTATAAATGAATAATTTTCTGCATTAAAACTACATGATTGTTATTTTTAAAATTATTTTGAAACAGAAAAACTACGTTCTTGTAGAAAAAATAGCTATTGAGCGAGAATGAATTTGAATATATTATGAATTTTTGACATTTTTGGTGATTATATTGATAGAAATTGTCGATGAATATCAATTTGTTCCTTGTGTAAAAAAATTGGGTCTAAACCGAAAAAATCATTTTATTTTTACTTCAACTTCAATCGTGATTAACCTGAATATTTATGCAAAAATATTAAGAGACCTGTTTTGTAGAGCATTAAATTTCCTTTGAAAATTGAAAATTGTTCTTTTTCAGATATTAATTTGTTTGTTATTTACAAAATTCCAAAGCTAAAAAGTCAAATTGAAAAAACATCAATTTTCAAGGCTTGATTACATGGAAACTGCTCGTCTGCCGAAAATTTTTAATCAGACCTTTTTTGTAGAGCTAGGATTAAGGGCTCAAACTCTCACGATATTTTTTTTTGTCATTCTGAATTATATTCTCGATACATCTTTCAAAAAAAAATAGTTGATTTTTATTGGCTCTAATGTATATATTATTTTAAATTAAAAAGTAAATGGTACAAATTTTAAATTACACTGATAATTTTAGTTGTGCAAACAGTTTGTAAATGGTTGTTTTTTTTTTGGATTTGATAACTATTTTGATTCCGTTTTTAATAAGTTTTAATAATTATAAACAGGTATGAAGGTAGTTTATTTTCATATTTTGATAATATTTGCATATTTTCTCCTGTTTTTAGAAATTGATCTACCACATACAAAATAAAAATTATGTCTGTCTATAGGGGCATTCACATAGCATTGTAGTCCCTCTTATCTCTGTACACTAAGAAAAAAGCAGTCGTACCAGTGTTAGTATTTTTTATTTATAATTTCAAAACAATATTTTTATGGATTCTATAGTCATTTTCAAGTACAATAGAACAAAAATCCATATTTAATGTACATGTATGAAACCAATCTGTACTGTAATAAATAGGTTAGGTTATTTTCTATTATTTTTGAAGAGACTAATGTAACTATTGGTTTTCAGTCCCATCCCCAGGTAACGAAACGGAAAGGAAATCTCTTTCGGGCATGGTTGAAACAGTGGGCCAGTGAAAATGTGAGTGACGTGCAAGTTAAGCAGTGTACAGATTGGTTAATGGGTCGGTGTGAAGGTGTTGTTCCGAATAGGACGCGGGTGCTAACGGACAATGACCTCTCACGGACTCCCTATGTCCCTTACAATAGGTATCGTGTCGAAAGGCTGAGCGAAGGTTCCACATGAGTGGGGATGCGTTGAACTCGAGCATTAGTGCATGCATTGTTACGTAACAAAGTTGTTGAAGACATTGCAGTTCCTTTAAAAGGTAATTTGGTGTTATGTCGGGGGTTCAGTCTTGAATTTTTTTGTTAATCGGATCTCTTGTGTTGTTTATTTAAATATTATTTGGTATAATCGAAGGCCAATGACATTTTTAATTAGAAACAAAAAGTTTTTTATATGTTGTGTCGCGCACAATACTGTTTTTATGTTCCAAAAAATAATTTATTAACTTATTTCTTAATTGTAAAAAACCCTCGAAGTGATACTTTTTTTTATTTAATTTAAGAACCAAACTCTGTGTACTTGTTTTGTACAGATATTTTAATTACTTGTAAGTTACTTTACAATATCAAAAGTTTATGTTGTTCTGTGTTTCAGTTTAAAAATCCCAGGCAGTGCAATAAACTATTTTTAAACTGGAACGAAGAATTATTTTTACTCTGTTACTTTGTTTGTTTTTTTTCTCCATATGTTCTCGTTTTCTTTTTTATATTATTTTATAGTACAAAAACTAGGTTATGTTTTTTGTATCGCTTTAACTAGCTCGGTTCTCACTTAAATTATTCTTCCTGGTTGATCCGTTTCCTCTAACGAACTATCAGTAACTTTAATTTAATATATATATAAATACATATATTGATGTTGACATATACTTTTCAGCACTATTTATGGTAATTTATTAGTACCAAGATTCCTTACCGGCCACCCAAAAATCGAAAATGTTTTTTTTATCCTTTTGTTAAAACAACAGTCCAATTAAATTGAAGTCGCATGGAGTTTTTGAAATACGCTCGCAATCGGATACAATTTATTTTGCATTGATTTGATAAATGTAAAAGTGTATCAGAATTCACGGAAACCTGATTAACCAAGTACATTTTCAAATTGCCCTTATTTATTTATCGTATGGCTGATATTATAAAACATAAGTTATAATTTGTAATACATTAAAGTAGCAATTCATTGGAGAGACTTTTCTCCCTGGATAAATTTTTTGAATTAACATTTCTATTATAAACTGACAGTTTATTAAGGTGCACCAGTCATAGTTTGCCATTGGTATTTCTTTTTCCCCCCATTATTGACGTTTCGGATTATATACTGTGACTAGCGGAAACTGTCGCCTCTCTTCAAATAGATTATATTTCACGATTAAACATAAATTTCAAATTTAATAAGGGAGAAATTTTGTGAATTGTATTTAATATACTTGAAAAAATTTTTGGCTTAAATGGTTGGTTTTTTTCTTAACTTTCAATAATATTTTCAGCCAATATTTCATTCTCAAAGCTGTCAACTAAAAGCATTTACAGTATTTATTTATCAAATTCGGGCTTTTTTATATAAACAGTTCTATGAGAATAGTTCATTAATTTAGTTTAACTGGCTGAAAGGGTGTAATAGAAGGGTTACTTTTGTGACCTATTTGTTTGGCAGCTTTTTGCTTGTGATAAATTAGTGTTGCATCCATTTGGTAATGGGGCAAAAGTACGTTTTGAGGGTTTAAATCATCTGTCCTGTGGAATTTTTCCATCGATGTATTGTGCTTCCAACAACTGCGTTTGACCGTTTCTGTTCCTGGGACCTCGTACAGTCGTAAATTAGCTGATAGGGAAAGTACAAAGTCTATTTTTATATATATACCGATCACAGTTATGAATGCTTTGTAAAGATATGTCAGCATTTTTACGCCATCCATGTAAATAGTTAACGAATATGAGAAAATAACCAAAGATTCGATAGTTTTTTACAAGTATAAAACATTCCATTTTATACAAAAATTTATGTTATTAAATGTAACTTTTAAAAACGTTTGGTTATTTTCACATCAAGACCACTTTTAATTGTGTAAAAATAATGTAGAGTTAAAAGTGGGAGCAATATGTACACATAAAAATTTTAAATCATGTACACTGTGCAGATCGTTCATAAAAAAACATGATTCTTATAGAAAATGCATCTTTTATTTTTCTTTACATCCTAAAACTAGTTTGGCAAAGTAAGTATATCTGCACCTGAATCAGTAATTAACACTGTATGCTCGAATTGTGCCGTTCTGGCACAATCATAGGTTACAGCCGTCCAATTATCGTGAAGGATTTCTATCAACTCCTCTCCTTGCGTTAAAATAGGTTCAATTGTGAAGGTCATTCCTGCTTCCATTACTCCAGGATAACTGTTCTCTGAAAGTGTAATTTTAGGTAAGTACGTAAATAGTGACGATACTAGTACAACGTACAAGGTGATTTAGAACTTATATATTATATAAAAAAAATCATGGATATACACCAGGTTTAAACAAAGTTTAGCTATTAAGTTTTAAGACTGATTTTATAGCGAAATACATGGCGCTATATCTATGTGCGGTCAACAAAAGTACGTAATGAAAAGCCTTCCGAGCTACCCATCAAAATTTCACCAGTATACAGTGTAGACCATTTCAGTGATGCATGTATGGTATCATGGAAACTATAAGAGATAGGAAAATGATTAAATGGAGAAAGTTCTATTGCCAACTTATGGTGCTTGCAGACCGATCCTAGCTCTTCAGGTTTTTGAGTTATTTTGAAAAAAGTAAATGTGGCATGTTTGAAGATCGTCTTAACTTTTTTATTTAAGAGGAATTTTTAAAATCTGAAAACACTCACAGGAAGTTTTTTTGAGGAATATCACTATATATTTAGATTTTCATTGTGACATTTCATTTTAATCAGAGATTACCGAATTTTTTTATAAATGAGAATCGAGATTTTTCTAACATATTTTTGTTATTCGAGTTAAATAATAATCCCAGCAGCATTGGATCTCTCATCTTTATATTTTTTGAGTTACAAATCTTATGTGGTTAGCCATGCGCTACCTAGTGGTGACATGACGTGAGAAGTATGTAAAAACATAAAATGAGATTTTGTTTAAGAAAAATGTACCAAAACAAAAATAGGATATTTATTATTATTATTCTTAATAGTTATTATTTTTATTATTATTATCATAATACACTGAAAGAGTATTCATTATAAATAATCAGTAATTGAAGACGCTGGCATATTAATAATTCAGACTGTTTTTCTATCTGGAATTCATTTCATATTATGGATCGATCTAACGTGGTTAAGCACCTTCTGGCGGTAAAAAGAGGCATTACCGGGAATCGTGGCAATTGGGAATTTTGGTCAGATTGATGAGACCTATCTCATATCAAAAATTGAGATGATTTCGCTGAAAGCCATTTTCCATAAGGTTATAGCGGGGTCCCTTAAAACAAATTTGAGAATGTTTGAAAGTTTCGAAAAGCTACATGCTAAAAACTAGAAAAAAAAAATAACGGGTAATAATGTTTGTTCATTGGAATAACGTAAATTTTGCCGATTTCAAAAAAATTTCACTGTTAACAATTAACTCTATGATTAACCCTTTGACTGCTCCAGACGTATATATTCGCTAAAAATTTATAGGGCTCAAACTGCTCCAGACGGATTAATTCGCATGAATAGATAAATTAGATCAGGCTGCTCAAACCGTATATATTTGCAACCATGCGCATTAGTAACTCGGTTATTGCAATTGGTAAGGCGAATTTTTTGCGGGCGAGCTTATACCGATTGTGACAAATATTTTTATGGAAAGAGGTACTGGTAATAATACCAAGATTGTTCATGTTTCTTTCAGTTTATATTTAGTACATATACTGTATTTTATTCAAAATAAAATCGTAAAATTTATCGTAAATCGTAATTTAACACAACATAATGTAAAACTATAAGTGCTCCAGACGTATATATTCGCACGCGATAAACTTTCGCGCACGGCGCGGTAGCTACGTTCAGACGTATTGCGCAGCGAAAGGGTTAAGATTAATTCAAAATGGGACTTTTCTTCGTAAACACGTGGCCATTATAATTTTTTTCTCAAGGCCATGACATTAACAATAAACTTACAAAAATTTGAAACTTCTATAATACCTACTATAGTTTCGAAAAATTATGCGGTGTTGCCAGATTTATTAAAATATTGATTTTTATCAAAAAATGCTCTATTTGCTCAGCTAAAATTCAATATGGCCCCCATAGGAAAAAAGAAAGTTGATGATGGTTTCTCACAACCAAAACGTCACAATGAAGATCTGAATATACCACAAAATTTCTCATAAGAGTCCTCGGATTTTAAAAATAAAAAAGTTAGATGATTTTCGAAAATGCACATTTACTATTTTTCAAAATAACTCAAAATCCTGCAAAGCTAGGACCGGTCTGCAAGCGTCATTAACTTAGCAACAGAACTGTTTAAAACTTTCTACATTTAACCATTTTCCAATCTCTTATATATAGTTCCCAAGATACCAATCCATGTATCATCAAAATGGTCCAGACTGTATGTGTATCTGCCAGGAAGTTATAATGTTTTACGTTGTCGAGTTTTTGATAGTTATCATGAAAATGCACATTGAACAGCTTACTACAAACAGACGGAACTGTGTCAACTGTTATAAATGACTTATGGTGAGGTGTGTGTATCACGTCTGACTTTGTTCTTGTGGTTCGGGAGGTTTTGTTATGGCCAAGATAGCCTCCACAACGACGAAAGGCCGGAGTGTCCCCATACAAGTGAAACAAATGAAAACATCGAAGCTGTGCGTTCTGATCGTAGACTTTTTTTACCTTCTAATATTTTCAAAAACGTGATTTTCTCAAAAAAATATGTTGTAAATGTGAGTTGATTAACTAATAAGAAAATTCCTTTAATTTAGTAGTTTGACATTCCATATCTCAAAATTGACGAGACAAGAGGCTGCCATATTACCTTGCGCTTTAATATTATAGAAGGTAATTTGCATACTAGTCCAACCAAATTACACTTGGAGAAAAAAGAAAATGTTACCTAGACTTTTACAAGTGGAAATGGTAAAAGGGCTTATAATAAACCTAAAAAAAATTAATGCATGAGCAGGAGCGGCGGAGCGTTGATTTGGGGGGTTGAAAAGTTATGAAAAATTGTATCATTGGGATTTCCGGCGAAAGTTGACGTCAAACAAAAAGGTATCCAATACAAAAGTTGTAGATCATCTTGATTTTTTTATCTAAAAAAATTTGAGGTTATTTAAGACAGAGAAAGGTATACTTTCACCAAGTTTCGTCAAAATTAATTTTTTTTTTTGTGGAAATGAGAAATAAGTCGCATTTTTCTCGGAAATTTTGAGGTTATGTTAAAAATGACCTCTACAAAAGTTGTAGATTTTTGCATGATCAACAACTTTTGTATTGGATACTTTTTTGTCTGACGTCAACTTTTGCCAGAAATCCCAATGATATAATTTTTCATAACTTTTCCACCCCCCAAATCAACCCTCCGCCGCCCCTGCTCACGCATTTATTTATTTTTTCGTTTATTATAAGCCCCATTACCATTTCCACTTATAAAAGTCCAAGTAACAATTTTCTTTTTTTTTTCCTCTAAATGAGTTATTTTGATCGGTCTATACCTGCTCTGTTCACAGCAGATGATAAAAATTTTGTCCACTGTCTTGTAAATACATGTATGTGTTGTTCCAGTTTTAACACTATTGTAATGTTCCTCCGTCTTATTATTACCATGAATGCGACAACAGTGCACGTAATTTTTTATCTTTGTTGTGGCAATGTCGTAGGAGCTAAATAAAATTCAAAAGATTTTGTGCCCACCTGAAAATTAAAGGTAAAAAAAAATTTCGAATGTATCATTATTTAAATAGTGATCCAATGGTAAAGAAAAAAAATAGTTTAATGTTGTTACATTATTAAAATTGACAAAATATTAAAATTTTATTTTATTTTTATTAAAAATTTTTAAAAAATTCCATTATTCTGATGATATTTTATATTTTTTAGAGTAAATTAAAAAAAACCTTGAAATTCATTAATTTTTCTGCTTATAATTTTTTTAAATTTCTGATCATCACTTAAATTCTAGCTTCCCTAACTCATATTTTTTATAGTAGAAAAAGTCATCAAATCATTATGTAAAATTTTATGTTCTACAACTTTTATAACAACCTTTTTTTAGCTTTTACTCCTTTTGAATTATCTTGAAAAACACTTTACTTTAAGAAGAACAGGGCAATAAAATTAGGCGTTGTTAATAAAATAGGTAGTGTTAACAGAATTTTAAATTATGTAAATAGCAAAAATGAGCAAAACAATGAGGGATTGAAGTAAACTACAATGTAGAGAAGGATAAGCATACAAAAAATGGTTTCAATGTTATAAGGTGACAAAAGTGCATCTCTTGAAAGATGTAGGTAGTGACAAGAAAGAAAGAGTGAAGATAATTTTTGTAACAATGGATTTGTTAATGGACTAATTGTAATTACATTAGCATGGAGAAACTGCATTTTAACAGAGGTTCTCAGTAAACGTTTGGGTTAGAATTCTTGATGATGATGGTAAACTGATGGGTGCTGGATATGGCAGATTATTTGTTTAACATAAGTACATTAGATTCATTAAATTTTTTGTAGTTGGCATGTTTAAAACAATTTCTATATTAATCTACATTTTTGATACCAAAATTATCAAAAATGTAATAAATATAAAAGATAAAGGCAACATGTAGTTCATTGCATGAAAGAGGAAAATGCAAGCAATTTTTTATATCCACAGCCTGCTTCGATGACAATTATTTTTTGTTTACGTAGAGGGCGAAATTACATACCATACTTCAAAAGTTTGTTTACACCAGGTGAAAGATATCAATTTTGCCATGAAATTTTATTGAAATAAGTTTTCTCTAGCTCTTAAAATACAAATGTTAGACGGCCCCAAACTTTCTGTACTTTTACGCTTTTTTTATGATTACTCATAAAATTGGCCATGGATCTCAAATTTGTTTTTACGAGCATCAAGGCCTCAAAAAATGCAACAAAAGACATATAAAGATTTTTGACGTACGTCGTATATTAAGCGAGATACATAGGAGTGGCCCTCTTATAGTAGACAGCCTGTATATTGGAGAACTGCTATGCAACCTGTTCTCGCTTATACGAGAGGATTGTTTTCCGCAATGTTTAAAATTTATGCCCCTAGATGGGCTGGTCCAGGACCATAGTCTCATCCATGTACCTACTACATGTAAAGTACCTACTACATGTATCACGTACTCATTACACTACTGCTGTAAAAGTTTCAGGATTAGGTACTTTTCTGTTGTACAAATGAAAGGCTGCTTATGCATTTTAACTGCCTAATGTTTATCAGTTACCATCAACGGGGGTGATGTTGGATGAATTTTTCGATTATTTTACTCTATTTCTAGGTCTGATACGTCAAAAATTCTGAAAAAAATCATGTAGGTAGGCCAAGGTGTATTCTATTGCGTGGTATAATTAAAATTTGTATTTTGTTTTTAAGTTTTTATATATTTTTTGATAACGGTTGTCCAACTTCACCCGGCCGAAAGGGGTGAAGACATACCTTTAAATCAATGGAAATCCAGCTACAGAACGGCCCATTGCTCGAGTTGGACATAAAAATTGTTTTTTAAAAGGGAAATCTTTCAGTTTTACTCTAAAATAAATTTATAGAGTTTGAAAAATGTGTATTAAACATTTATTAAAACTATCATTAATAAAATTTAAATTTCTTATAAAAATATAAAAAATATTTAACATTATTTAAAACTATTATAATTCCTTTAAGATGGTTATGAAGTGTTGATTTTGGAACATTCCACTTTTCACCTGCAACTCTGACACTTAAAATCTTATTTTTCACTTCTTTTACTGCCAGGTCCAAATTTCTGGTGGGGTAATTACAATTCGGCTTTATGTCGAGCGGTTTTCGATAATTTTGGCGCATTTTTTGGGTGTCCAACTTCACCCTGGAATAACAACAGTGTAAAAAAAAATTCCCCACTCCACTATTATTACAAAACTATAATTGAAAATTTCCATGACTAATACTCATACAATAGTGCAACTCCTCAGACAAAATGGTTGATATTCCGCCAGTCATATTGTAGCTACAGTAGTTATAAGAACAAGTTTATGAAAATGTCAAAATTTCATACAATACTTTTGTAAATCACAGACTCACTTACTTCCCTCCTTCATACCCACACTGCGTTCCAAGAGAAACAGAACATGTTTCACGATTTCTGCCGCCAAATCAGTTAAACGTTAACCCCCACCTAACGGGTAGGGCTTTTTTCTTAACACTACCATTTGTCCACCTTCACCCCTGCTGTCAACAACACCCCAGTTGACGGTATAAGACAAAAATACACTACACCAATTAATTAACTAAAGTATTAAAAAATTTGAAAAAAAAATCCAAAACAAAATATGGACCATATTCAGCACATTAAAAAAAACTAAACTACAATGCATTGTTATACATTGCAGTAATTAAAGTCTACTGCTAAACAATTTAAACAATAAATGATCTTATTCTTAGGTATATTGCTGAGCACTAGAAGGCAGTGCATTATAAAAACAAATCACAAGAACTCCAGGTTTTTGAGTTGAACCAGTTTAAGTTATAAGTAATGGTCAACAATTATTTAACTTTAACATTTTTTTTGTTTTCTGTAACAAAGGGAAAAATATTTAACAAAATCGACACCAATTTTGACACTACAGACCCCTTTCTTGGAATATATTCTGAATCATTTTATAATGTTTATGTACCTTCTTCGATTAATCCCATTTGACTAATTATTAACAGGAATAGTTGGTTTTAATTATTTGATGACACAGTAATTAATACAAAAACATGCAATATGTTCATGGTTAAAGTGACTAAAAGGAAATACGTGTGTATGCTTTTTTTCATGAAATCAAGTTTTTCTTTTTATACAGTTTATCTTTGGGCATACTGCAGAATATTCAAATGTATATGAAAAATAATCTGTAAATGCTTCATTAATCATTATACAGCGTGGTAAAAAAGTTCTGCATAAAATTCATATTTTCATTAAACAATTTTTTTTCGAAAAACGGTGAGACCCGTCGATTTTTATTTGATCCAGGGCACCTTGTTATGTGGAAAATTTTTTTTTTCGATAATCCACTTACGGCAGCGATGACATAATTTTTTTTTAAATGACAACGCATATTTTTTTCGTTCGAAATTGATGACAGTGATAATTATCTAAACAACGGTGTGAAAATTTCGATGTCTTACATAACAATTTTTTTTAGAAAAATGCACCTTAAGTTCTTATAAGTGATAATTGTCTACTTACACTATTAATGGCTCCGAAAAGGACAAAGTTGACAAAATTACATTTCAAACGAGTAAAATTACACTAATGTTTGTGTAAGTCTAGCGAAATTGTTCGAATTGCCCACCCTGTACCATTTGGCATTGTCCTAAGCGTGTGTAAACGCCGTCTACACTTCGTTCAAGCATTCCCGGGTCGATTTGATTTATTTCAAAACGAATACGGTTTTTAAGTTCTTCCAAATCACCTGGTCTGTTTGTGTACACACGCGATTTCAAATAGCCCCACAAAAAAAGTCTAGAGGTGTTAAATCAGGCGAACGCGGAGGCCACTCGATTGTTCCGCGTCGCCCGATCCACCGGCCAGTAAACGTGTTATTCAAGTACTCCCGTACTTGCACTCCATAATGGGGCGGTGCACCATCCTGCTGAAACCAAATTCTTTCCTCAGGAATATCAGGATCCTCGTTGTTCGGGAATAACTCTGCTAAGCTTGGGACCAAATCGAACCGCAGGAAATCCAAATAGCGAGCAGCAGTTAAATTTTCCTCGAAAAAATACGGGCCTAAAATACGACGCCCTATTATTCCCGCCCAAACGTTCACCTTTCGGGGGTGCTGATGATCTACTTCTTGCACCCAGTGCGGGTTTTCCTGAGACCAATACCGGCAGTTATGTCGATGCACCGATCCATTAAGATAAAAAGTAGCCTCGTCAGAAAAAATTATGTTCTTGAGGAAGTCGGGGTCTCCGTTACATCGATGCATTAAATCTTCACAAAAGTGGAGACGGCGGTCTGGGTCGTCCTCAGTCAATGCATGTATCAAGTGACCCTTATAGGGGTGAAATTTCTCTTTTTTGAGAAAGTTCACCACAGTTACATGTGAAATATCATTGTTCAATGCAATCGACCTTGTACTAGAATGAGGGTTGTCCTGGAGCTCCACCAGGATATTCAATCTAGTTTCATCATCTACTCTAGGACGACCCGCACGAGGAGCATCTTTCACACTACCAGTTTCCTCAAACCTTGCCAGTACCCTACTAACCGTAGATTGCGTAATTGGTGGTCTGTCAGGGTACGTTGCATTAAATAATTGGCAAGCTTCTTGATGGGTTCGTAACTTATCGCCGAAACCAATCATCCTCAAAATATCAATTCTTTCGCGTTCACTAAGTTTTGCCATTTCGAATTAAACGATTTCACCAAAGAATGTTAAATCGGTACTGATTTTTAGTCTTCAATATTTCAGGTAATCTACTCCTTTCAAGTAAACATTTCTTTGGATCTTTTTTTTTTGAGGAATTTATCGGCAAACTCGAAGACAAAAAGTCGACCTTAATTTGCTACATACTATTTGGATTTTGTGCGGTTGAACTTGGTTCTAAATTTTGCAGTTTAATCAGGATCCTGACAATATCTGATGAATAATTCCGCAAATATTACATAACACCAGTTGCAACTTAAGTTATCTGAAATGCTTTCTGCCGAATAAATTTTTTTCTAAGGCATTTGATCCGTAAACAGCAAATTATTGCATTCAAGAACTTAAGGTGCATTTTTCTAAAAAAAATTGTTATGTAAGACATCGAAATTTTCACACCGTTGTTTAGATAATTATCACTGTCATCAATTTCGAACGAAAAAATATGCGTTGTCATTTAAAAAAAAATTATGTCATCGCTGCCGTAAGTAGATTATCGAAAAAAAAAAATTCCGCATAACAAGGTGCCCTGGATCAAATAAAAATCGACGGGTCCCACCGTTTTCCGAAAAAAAATTGTTTAACGAAAATATGAATTTTATGCAGAACTTTTTTACCACGCTGTAGGTATAAGTGATGTCATAAACATAATTAAAAACAAATGGATTTTTAGAGGTCAATAATATTAAGGAACACTTACCATTATTAAGACAAAACAATCTTTTTATTAACTTTAATTAGGTATCAACCGATATGATTTTTTTTGCCAATACCAATATAGAGAGTATCCGAAATTACACATGTCAAACTTTATCTGGCGATAGAACTCAAAACAAAAACTCTCCATAAATATGGATTGATAATTGCTTTATTTCTGAGAAGCAGGTTATTCAAGTTAAAAATTAGATATGTTTATTCAAACATCTCTGAAGATATTTGGTATAGATATATGAAGCTTGAGCTAATAGATATATGAAGCTGATATAATGTATAATAGGCTAACTTTAAATTATTTTAAATAAAGGATAGGTTTCTGTAGTTAAATTTTGAAAATATAAGATTTTAGTGTAGATCGTGGCATCTAGTGTTTGTTGGTTTTATGAATTTAATACACGGTACGATAAAAAAAAACGGGGAAAAAACAGATAGGGAAAAAAAGGTTCTCCTTTTCGCTGGCACTATACACAAGCGATCGATTCGAAGTTAATAGGAGATTGGTGAAGTTATAGATATATCGTTAAATAATAACGGATTTTCACCAACTTCACAGTAGAAGACTGTATTTTTGGTATATATGTGTTGGGTTGATTGGTCTTCTTGTCCAATATGGGATGCGGTTAGGCGACAATGAAAAAAAAACATCTCGGTGCATAGAGAAATTCGTACCTGAGGTGAGTTTCTTTATTTAAATAGTGGTGTCAGTCGAAAGTCATATCGAGAATGGGAATTTATTCGTCATTTATTATTTTAGGTGTTTTTTTTGACTAAGAAGTTATATTTTATAAAGTTCTCCAGGAGTCCTATAGAGTTTTACGCTTTCGTCATTTTATCCCTAGTTATTCCGCTAGGAATCTAGTAAATAGTCATAGACACGCAGTTCGAGGACAGGGCATCTCCACTAGGAAAAATCCTACGTAGATGGACCTTGATAACGGCGTGAAAAGCTGGTGGAAAACTGAGAAGCCTTGAATGTAGCGACGATAAGTACCACATAGTGGATTAATTTATTTTTTTCGAACACATTGTCTATGATTTATTTATTAAACCCGTCCAAATACACTATTTCACATTACCGAAATACCCCAATATACCGTACGATATTTTCTCCCACGAACACAGGCTTTACATGAGTTAAGCTCTTTATTATACCTAGTTATTACATATATTTTTTTGTGTAAACTTGTAAACTTGTTAACTTCCGTAAACTAATGTACTACTGTTCCTTAAATTTACATTAAATTTTTAACATTTGTATAAAATTTATGTCCTTTCATTTGTTTGAACCACTCAGACCGTTTTGCTGTAAACTTTAGTGATTTTATCAGTTTGGGGGTATATGGCTTATAGAAAAATCACTTGGCACTCTCGACTATAAATTAAAATTCATTAATAAAATATATTTTGTGAACTCTGAATCCACCCCGATTCCACTGTAGCTTAGTCGAGGCCTAACCCTGTTTCGTAACAACGCAAAACTTACGTAACACTGACCTAATCAGAGTTTCTTCCAAGGGCACCGAAAATGGCTGAATGAGATCAAAGTATTGACAATGGAGTGAAATTGCTGGTTTACATATGCAGTGGATATAATAGAAGGAGAGCTGTCTACATAAAAATATCATGTATAAGGTATAAGAAATATACAGGGTGTCCCAGAATAACGTGTACAATGGAAGACCACATATTCATGGACTCAAAATAGGCGGATTTAGGCTAATTCATATATATATCCCAAATCGCTCCGTTTGGCCGCTAGATGGCTTCAAAGTTTGTGAACATTTTTTGAATTTTGTAAATAACTGGAATACGTATTATTCGATTTTGATTATTTTTGGGACATGAACTTTTGCTTTCAATCTACACATTTTTGTGTCATACAGTGTTTTTTTAAAACTTAAAACTCCTACAAAATTGATGTATGGTGATAACAGCCGTCTTTTTCGTCTTTCGGGCAATAATGACAAGTAATTTTTATTTGATAGGTGATACTATTTGGAAGTTTTTGGGTCTCTTATAGAATTTTGATTAAATGAGTGGTTTGGGTACAAAAAAACATTTTTTAAATGTCTACATTATCTTGCCACCTATATTCAATTCTTAATGAGTGTTTACTACGACATGTTCATTTTTGGATATGGATACACACATACGACGCATTAGTTTAAAACATTTATGGCATTTTGGATATGCCTCCACAACTCAGTTCAGTGTTAGATGTGCAATCATGCACTGTTGTTTTCAGAGTGCCCCAAAGATAATAGTTGCAAGTTGTTAAGTCTGGTGAACGTACAGGCCAGTTAACAGGAACATTATCTTTTCTAATGATCCATCGACGAGGCAATCTTTGATTCAGATACTGCCGGACATTTACAGTGAAATTTGGTGGAGCGCTATGATGCATAAACTACATAGCTGTGAGAAATAACGGCACATTTTCTAATAACTCGAGTTTTGCAAAAATTCTAAATATAATTCACCAGTCTATTGGGTAGAATATTTAGTATATTTATCTTGGTATCTAAAAAATAAACATAATAGTATATTATTCAACGAGCGTATAATGATGGGTATTATTCACGAGGTGAAGTTTACGGCCACGAGCCGCAGGCGAGTGGCCTAAATCACCGAGTGGATAATAGCCATTATACGGGAGTAGAATACTATACTTTATCCACGACTACTAAATATTTTTGTTGAAGTTTTTTTTGAAATGTTTCGAAAAACATGGTATGTTAAGAAACAGATATACGACTCGCACAAATGAAGTCGCTGATGGCTCAGTGTAGATGCGCTTTCCCTTCCAACCGCGGGTCCCGGGTTCGAATCTGGTCTAGGAAAATTCACTTTTTTAATTTTTTTTTATATATATACAGCACTGAATTGAAAATATTTAGTGGTTTACACGATAAAATTTTAAAAAC
>NW_019416570.1:67409-154807 GCF_000390285.2 Anoplophora glabripennis | reverse complement strand
CAATCCGTTTTTAAAATTTTATCGTGTAAACCACTAAATATTTTCAATTCAGTGCTGTACATTTAAAAAAAAAATTAAAAAAGTGAATTTTCCTAGACCGGATTCGAACCCGGGACCCGCGGTTGGAAGGGAAAGAGCATCTACACTGAGCCATCAGCGACTTCATTTGTGCGAGTCGTATATCTGTTTCTTAACATACCATGTTTTTCGAAACATTTCAAAAAAAACTTCAACAAAAATATTTAGTAGTCGTGGATAAAGTATAGTATTCTACTCCCGTATAATGGCTATTATCCACTCGGTGATTTAGGCCACTCGCCTGCGGCTCGTGGCCGTAAACTTCACCTCGTGAATAATACCCATCATTATACGCTCGTTGAATAATATACTATTATGTTTATTTTTTAGATACCAAGATAAATATACTAAATATTCTACCCAATAGACTGGTGAATTATATTTAGAATTTTTGCAAAACTCGAGTTATTAGAAAATGTGCCGTTATTTCTCACAGCTATGTAGTTTATGCATCATAGCGCTCCACCAAATTTCACTGTAAATGTCCGGCAGTATCTGAATCAAAGATTGCCTCGTCGATGGATCATTAGAAAAGATAATGTTCCTGTTAACTGGCCTGTACGTTCACCAGACTTAACAACTTGCAACTATTATCTTTGGGGCACTCTGAAAACAACAGTGCATGATTGCACATCTAACACTGAACTGAGTTGTGGAGGCATATCCAAAATGCCATAAATGTTTTAAACTAATGCGTCGTATGTGTGTATCCATATCCAAAAATGAACATGTCGTAGTAAACACTCATTAAGAATTGAATATAGGTGGCAAGATAATGTAGACATTTAAAAAATGTTTTTTTGTACCCAAACCACTCATTTAATCAAAATTCTATAAGAGACCCAAAAACTTCCAAGTAGTATCACCTATCAAATAAAAAATAATTGTCATTATTGCCTGAAAGAGGCAAAGTTATGAACGGATATTATCACCACACATCAATTTTGTGGGAGTTGTGAGTTTTAAAAAACACTCCGGATAACACCAAACTGTGTAGATTGAAAACAAAAGTCCACAGTCCAAAAATAATCAAAATCGATTACGACGTATTCGAGTTATATACAAAATTAAAAAAATTCTCACAAACTTTGAGGCCATTTAGCGGCCATACAAAGTGCTTTCGGATATAGGTGAATTAACCTAAATCTGCTTACTTTAAGTCCACAAACCTGTGGTCTTCCATTGTACATGTTATTCTGGGACAGCCTGTATATGTATCAGGTGTTTTATTTACAAGAAAACCTACGTTTTGGCCTATTACCTACCACCTTTCATGTATGCAAATCTACTCTTTCATGCAATATACAAGATATTAAATAAATTTAAAATATAGTTATTTTATTCCTTATTGCCACTGTAAAATAATGTCAGAATTGATTGTATTTTGTCACATTAATGGACCACCCTGATTCACACTCTGCCAATAGACAGATTGAATTTATGCTTTGCAAAATATTTGAAATAATAATTCATTCTTTGATGTTGCATATGTCACTTTGCTCACTGTTGAACATAAATATTTTACATTTTGTCAAAAATATTTAAAAATTACTTACTAAAATGATAAATATCTGGTGGACCATGAAAATAGTGCCCAATGCCATGTCCGATAAATGCAGGAACTACTCGAAACCCTAGTTGATGTGCTCTACCTTCTATAAATGCTCCTATCGCTCTAAAATATTGTCCTGGTTTGCATATCTCTATGGCTTCGTTTAAGCAAATCTCTGTTGCTCTGACAAGTTCTTTTCCTTCACTGTCAACATTGCCTACGAGAAAAGTCTGGGAACAGTCTCCATGATAACCATTATAAAATACCTTTTATTAAAAAATTATTATTACTAAACACTTTATACTAAATAATTATAAGGAATATACAGTGTATCCACGGATGGAGTTGAAGATAGGTAAAAAGGGAAAACTTTTTCATTTTATGAAAAAAAAGTAATTTTTGTTAAAAAATTCTGTTCTGTTCAAATTTATAAAAATGTAATTTTAGGTAGGACAGCATATACAGGATGTTAATGATACGTAAACTTTAATGGCATATTCTACCGATGAAAATAATCAACTTTTGCCCTGTCTCTTAAAAATATTAGGTATTGAGTTTATTGTTACACATTTAGCAATCAATAGAAAATGGTAAATAGCAACGTAGGTACTTAAGTATCTTCTTATTTGATTTCCCAATTATCTAAAGACCAATAAATTTTATGAATATTTTACAAGAATACTAAGAATATTATGTGCCACAAATTGATTGTACATTTTAAAAACATTTAAAATTATTTAAAAAACCAGTTGTATCAATTCTGTTTTTAAACCACTAGTTAACATGAAACTATCACTTTATTCTGTATATTTTTACACGGGAATGAATTATATATCTCAAAATTAACAAAACTGTCAATACAACATATGTCATGTTAATGAGTTTTACTATCTAATTCAATTGGGAGATCACACAATGAATATTCAATATCTTTGGCTCAACACAGCCAGATAATGCAATAAAATAAAATTAAACGTGTGTGCCGACAAGTGGCTTACAATTTTTTTTTCAAAAAAGGTTCCCTACTCCCCCAACAACTACGGCACTGGAGTGTATTTTGGAATAAGTTATCCATGAAAAAATAGTCCCTACTAAAAAAATTGTCATCCCCCAAATTTTATCACTCAATCTTTTACATCGGTGAAGTTACAGAAAAATTAATATAAAAATTTGCAACTTTTAACACCTTGTATCTCCGTAGAGACTCATCCTATAAAAAATTTTTGTAGGGCAAAACTTGATTATTTTCATATAATATGCCACTATAGTTTGACAAAATTTATCATTAACACCATGTATAGGGTGTCCCCTATTAAGAGATGATTAAAATTGGGACTATTATGAACATTTAAAAAAAAAATTTGCCAAACCGGTCCAGCTGTTATCAAGTGATACGCTTACCAACGAACAGCATTTAATTTTTATTTATATAAATTAAATAAGTCTGTTAAGTGAGAAAAGGACAATATGATATGAAAGCACAAATAAATAAATTTAAACTAATAACCCTAATTAGAAAATAAATATCATTACAAATATAAATAGTAAAAAAAGATTGATTAAAAACGTTAACTATAATAATTGTAGGCCCTGATGTAAAAGGGAATCAGCGCCAATATGTATATTGTTCAGGAAAGGAAAAATAATTTTTAATTTCATCTTTTTTTGCTATAGCATTTGGTTAAACATAACAAAGAATGAGATATATACAGTCTATACAATATTTATTGAGACAGAATTCCAACAAGATCCCTGTGAAATTTTCTTGGAATTAACCACATTCGACGTACAAGGTAGAAAGACATTGACAGCATGGCGTTCACCACAGTAGCTTGCAGTGCATACAGTATTTTGTAGTTACAAAGGTGTGTTTCTTCCGTTCCTTCCTTGGAATTCTATCTTAACAAATATTGTATGGACTGTAAAAGTGTTATTATTGTTATTTTAAAATTTACCTCAGATGAAAGATGTGAAGAATAAGTAACATTCAAAACATTTTTCTGTATACAAAATTATTAGATAATTAGAAGAAATCACACTTTCAGTAAGACAATGATAGAACAAGTAGATCTATCCAGGAAGTAACGAAGCGTAACACTAAACTAGAGCAACTTCCTTCAATTTTTTGCATTGAAAGATCACAGAGAACATGTAAATATCAGAAAATGTACCGTTCCTGGTTTGTGCAGCAAATTTGTAAAGATACTCAATGATTATTGTGATTAATGCATGTGTTAATAGTTTTCTTAAAGCATTAAGTGTGGTGTGATTATGTTTAACGACCATATGCGATTATGTTCAATGTGCTTTTTTTTCCTTATTTTGTATTGTCAGTTGTCCTATACTCTGTGAAGAAAACTTATATAACTTATACAGTGGAGAGATATTTTTTCTAATTTGTTTAGATTTTCTAAAATTCTGGACAAAAAATTGGGCATTTAAACACACTGAAGAGGGGGCTTTTAACCGCAAAAAACCAATGCTCAAAAACCTTATCTGTAGAAATATCATTTTTTTGAAAAATTGACATACTCTTATTCTTGTACCAGAGTACAATTGAAGTGCACAATAGAGTAATACATATTTTTAACATCTGCTATTTTCATTGTGCGATTTTTGGTTAAGCAGAAATAGTTTAAAAAAATAAACCCTAACTGTTCTTTTTGGCACAAAGATATCTATCACAATCACTTAAAACATACCACACAAAAAAAACTTAAACCATGCTACAAATAAATAACTTGAGACAATAGCTAGTGCAAATTAGAAATTATTTGTCACGGTTAAGATACCGGCATAATTTTTTCACTACGTATTCAAGAGGATCAGTGTTTATGGAAAATATAAAAATAAGTAAGGGTTACTTTTATTTACTATTAGTATTAGTATACTGCTAGAGGCATTTTTGTATTCTCTTGTTTACATTAAAAGCAATTATAAGGAAAACTTGAAATTTTCCATACCGTTATATCCACATTAATGATATCTCCATCTTCCAAAGGTCGATCATCTGGTATCCCATGACAAGCAACATTATTTACAGATGTACAAACAGATTTTGGAAAATGCTTATAGTTTAGGGGAGAAGGGTAAGCGCCACACTGTATGCATGTCTCATATACCGAAATGTCTATTTCATCAGTCGTTTGACCTACCTAAAAAAAAAAAGAAGCAAACAAATTTAAATTTTGCAACATGAAAACAATTTTTTCGTAACATAAATTGTTAAGGATTTATTAAGTTAAATGGTTGTTGATAAAATAAAATAATAAATTTATTTACTTAAATTCCAGTCCAGATATTTATAGGTTTCTCAGAAATACTACAAAAATGGTAATATGCTTAATATTAGAAAGATTTTTCAAATAGCTATTAAAATTCACAGTGCATGTGAATGTAAATAATAAACATCAGTTGAAGTTTCTCTTCAAGGTCTGTTACAGGAATTGTAGTTAAATATCAAGACAAATGTAAAGGAAATAATATTTGAGAGGAATTTTCAGAGGAAAAGTTACATCTGTGTAGGTATATGTATCTACTGCTTACACACATATAATCCATAGGGTAAGTTTTTAGTCCTAACTAAGTAATTAACTTTTCTGTGAAATAAATGGTTGGTTTATAAAAAAGTATTAGTCCTAACTTAGCCTTAACTTAACCTTAATCTTAATCCTAAAAATTTAAATGTACAAAATGTAGTGTATAGAAGATAGAAGGTTAAGATTTTTATAAACCGATACATTACATTCTGTACATTTAACTTTTTAGGACTAAGATTAAGGTTAAGTTACGGCTAAGTTAGTACTAATACTTTTTTATAAACCAACCAAAAGTTAAAGTCTAATAAGCAAGATGATTATTAGTAATTTTGTCTAATACAGGCTTCAGTACTTAATATTACTGTCACAGACAAATTTTTAATGAAAATTTAACCAAATTTATCCTATTTTTCTTTAAATTGCCGTTTTATTATTTTTTACCTGTATCTAGTGTCTCTAGCTGAGGTGTTACATTTTAGGAAGATGGTAAAATTTGTGTGCATAAATTACATTCAATAAGCTCCATTTTTTTTTATAAAAATTTGAATGAATCTGGAAAAAAACACTAAAAACGTTACAAAGGTGTCAGGTGTTACAGTCTTTAGTAGAACACTTTGTAGATAGTTTATTTTTGGCATCATCTTTGGTTGGCAGGTCCAGAGTAGTCACAGAATATTTAATACATATGTATATGTAGAGTACCTAATTCTTTGGCTTATATAGTTATATCAACACAAAGATTTTAAATTTGTTTCATGAGCAACAAAAATAAAACATTAAATCATTGCAAGTACATTGTACTTCATAGGTTTCAATTTGGTTAAACACAAATAAGTACCCTAAGGTAAAAAAATTAATGAAAACTAATGACACTCACTGCTTTTTTAGTTTGTATCTAACCTTAATATTTTCCCCAATTTTCTTTAAAATGTTGGCCGCCAACCGACAGGACGCGCGCATTCTTTGAATTTGTTGCTCATTTTTAATATCTGGGTGTTCAATATTTTCTGTGGGTTCCCCTGTAAGGTAATAACTTGGTTTAGGAATGTGGTCTGGAACAAATTTCCTAGGCGAAACCTTTCCAGGTTTCACAATCACGTACTTTCCCAAACTAGGCCTAAAGAAAGGTAAAAATGACGAAATAAATCGTTCATAGATCTTAAAGTGAATAACATTGCGAAACTTACTTTTTCTTTTTCCAATATAAATTACGTACTGATGAAAAAAACTTGCACAAGTTCATAATTCCTGTGTATTGACGTATGTCGTAGCTAAAATGTTACTGATAAAGCACTGTAGCCTTATTTTTTATATTTTTAGGCTTATAAAATTTTACGGTGACAGTGTCACTTGAAATTCCTATAAAGGTTATTTATTTACTTATAAAATAATTACTAATTTTATCAGCATCACTACATAATTTGTAAGTTATTTGGAAATATCCTTACATTCTGCTTTGTTATTAAATTAACCGACCGCTGTTATCTCAGAACTGCCCTGGATTTAAATTTGGATACCTACCTACCTTTCAGGTTTTTTAAAATTTAAAACATAACCTCCTATGAGATATTAATAGTCACTTTAACTAGTTGTGATTTATCTATAATATTTATATCGATTTCATTCGTTTTCAACTCTGAATAATGTCATTCAGTACCTACACCATAAAGTTTTTGGTGCATCTTATTGTGGGGGAATGCAGACAGACAATTTGTTGATGTATCAACGTTGCCACATACATCATACCATACATCGATAAAATAAAATTTAATTTTAATTTAATCGCAGAGGGTGAACCTCAAGTCTCAAGTCATGCTCTGTTCGTAAATCAAACATATAAAATAAAAAAACATTTATTTGAACCTTTCTGAGAGCTCAGTCAAATAAAAACATTATTTACAATTCCTTTTATTTAAGTTTAAGTAAATTGGCGAAAAGCTTAAAATCTGTCTACACTAAATTGGAAAGTTAGTCACTTTAAACTTAAAACTTAAAACAATACGGCTTTTTTCGCGACTGAATATTGGTGAATATCTGACTTTAGTTACTATTTCTATCTCTTTTGATCTTAGTTGTCCTATGGTAGTTTAAATCTCTTCACTCAGTCATACTACACATACTATAACATACGACTTCACTCACAAAAAAAAGCCTTGAATATTGGTGAATATCTGAATTGCAGTTACTATTTCCAAAGTTTACAAAATATTTATTCTGTAAACTTAGCTATTTCTATCTCTCTCGATTTTTTTAGTTTAAATCTCTTTCAGACACTCATACTACACATACTACAACATACGACTTCGCTCGCGAAAAAAGCCTTATAGAAAGCAAGATTAGTATGAATGAATACACAAAATATTGCTTTATAACTATATACATTTTTGTTATTCTTTATTATGCGATTTTTGGTTAATTATTGTGTTAATCTTATATTTATATTATAGTTATAATTTTTTTATTATAGATGTTTAAATAATAGTCTCACTTAATAAGTTTAGCACAAAAACAATAATTTTTAGTAAGTACTTGCTTCCTGATTGAAAAGAAGAAAATTTTGTTATATTACATTCATTTTTTATTACAAAATGCCTGTATAATCTACACTCCAGTGTTAAATGGCACATTTTTACTTACATTTTAACGACGAAGAGGGGATAATGGGTATTTTAAATAAAAATTATAAATAATTTCTTTTTTTTGTATAACTGCTTCTATATAGAATAAGTTTGATTTTGTTTCGTTGGATTCGCGCCGATAGTGATAAAGGCCCTTTCTCACGAATCGAAATTCGGCGAGCAAGTGCCCGTAAATCAATGTGGAAGATGACAAGTCGAGGCCTCGAGTTCATACTTGTGAACTTGTGGTTGGTAGTCAAAGCAGAACAATATGTGTTTATGAAAACCTTCCTTAGAGCATGTAGTATATGCTCTAAGATGAAAACTGACTGGTTGCTCAAATTATTATCTGTGTCTTTGTTATTCTTACGGCTTTAGAGAGAGAGAATGCTGTGTCGAGATTACTACTAGGCAATTTTCGTAAACCCCTAATGACAGCTGGATCTATGGGTGACTGCCTCATCTAATTTCGCGCCGTGGGAAGGCGAATATAAACGTCGAGGAAGATTTCTCATTCAACGATATAAATAAGCTTTAGGGCGCCTTCCCACGACGCGAAATTTAGCCTATAAATCATTGTTTTTACTTTGACTCGGCCAGAATCAGCGTAAACTACAAACTTCGTTTTGTCTTTGCCATCCGGTAAATGGATTTAAGTATAGGTGATTTGCTCACCAAACCTCGCGTTGTGGGAAGGAGTCTTTGTATAGAGATCTGACGAAGAAAAATTGACAATGGCATCATAGCTTTTCAGCGGCGTCGTGTAGACGGCACCTCCGCCGTGGTCACGTGATGTAACTGAAGGCGGCGACGGAACTTGTGAAAAAAATGTTTTACTGTTAACTGTTAAGTAAATCTCGAAGTTATGTTTATAAAGCGATTCCTGGGGATCATAGTTCATATTCAGTCGGGAGGTGATACTGATAAAAGTTCGACATTCGAGTAGAGATGTGTCTCAGCTGATAGATGGCAATTATTCCGCAAACAATTTGGCTGTGTAAATTCGCATCGTGCCTGACGTTATACTCAAAATATCTACACTTGGTCAGTAGCCTTCTTATAATTTTGGGAGTATTATCGTACCTTTGTTTATGTATTTTATTTTTAAATAATTGATCAGAGCAAAAAGGTTCTCACCCTCAATTTTTGTTTATTTAAAAATCAATAACAAAGTCTTGTTTACAAACAGAAGGAAATTTTCCCAAATCTAAATTTAAAATCTTAATTTACACTTAATATTGTCTTTTGTCTGCAGATGAATTATGAATAAAAATATACCTATAAAAAATTATGGAGAAATTAAACATTCTAACTCTGGTGTGTTCCTTGCTACTTATTGAGGTTTTTACTGAAAACCCAGATGATTACATCTTCTGTGCCAATTCCAAAGGATCTATTGCACATATAGCTGAAGATGGTGGTCCAGAAAATATACCGATGGAAGTTTTCCAGAAATGTAAAAGTAAATATTGCTACACGCTTTGGCAGGAACTTACCAATGGAAGCTGGCATGTTATGGCACAGGGTGAGTCTTGAACCATTGCAACACAATTCAGAAATTAATAATTAATTTGTGTAGTAACAACTAACAATTAGAAAATGACATAAGAGTACTATTAAAATTATTTGATTAATAATAAGATATGATGATCATTAGTTGACTTGATAAAATGTTTCATAGGTATGTACTATTATTAAATTATTAGTAAGTAGGTATACATGGGGTATACCTACACTCTGTAACTGATTGATATCAAATTTGACATCAAGGGGTAAATCTTGATTATTTTGGTCAAACCGATTTAGTCTCGGATTTAGTCAAACTAGATTAAAATAATAATTTTTAGGTAGGTACTCTAAGAGTTGCTCCAAAAAAATTGATAATTTGGACATATAGATAGACCTTAGATTTGGTTGCCTGACAATATTAATTTATTTATAAGATATTTACAGCACAATCTTTTAGACATATTTCCCTTATATAGCGATATACACATCAAACTTTATATTACTATAATTGTAAAAATATATTCCCAAAAGGCCTTTTTTTACATTGTTGTCAGTGTATGTGATTCTATTTTCATCCTTTAATTCAGGTGTTTTTGAGTAAAATTATCCAATATGAGTGGTTGAAAATAGGAATTTTTATAGGAATACGATTTTAATCACTATTTATCAGATTTGTGGCAAGTTAATATCAAAACGAAGAATTTTTTATGAAATTTTTAAGACGAACTAAAAAAATCTACCGAATAGTCGAAAACTGATACAGTGACCTTACCTCAAATATCATCCATTCTGCACCTGCAAAATGCAAAATAATAAAGCAAAATGCCAACTATTTACGAAAAAAATATGAAATTTATGAAAAAAACGATTAATACTTGAACATTTTTTATTATAACCTTAAATATGACATGAGCTGTCAAATTCAGGAAGGACAATGCATATAAGAATAAGAAAGTTTCATCATATTAATGTTAAATAGCATTTGTAAATAAATTAGTCTGATTTAATTATCATACAAGAGAGTTAATTTAAAAGATAACAGTCTGACCTAACTGAATCTCTGACAGAAAATTTATTGAATAGAAAAATAAAAAATTATACATAATTAATACATTACAGGGTAACTGTAGATTGTGGACATAAAAAAAGGATTTAGTTTTACAGTGTATAGGACGTTAAAAGTTTGATAGATTCAAATTTATTCCATAATTTAGACACCTTTACTGATAAAGGCATAAAATGTTGGAATAGGGAATTTTTGATAATGAAAAACCCAAGTTTAAACATAAAAATAAAACACACTACAAAAAAGAGACAACTTCCAAATCCAAAGCCAAAAGCTGTATGGAAAGGGACTACATTTAAAACACCAATTATGCATCGACATTGCCTGTGCCAACACCAGAGATTGAACCCGGATCAGAATAGGAAGTCTGGCCGAGAAATGCTTACCTCCGCATGCTCTACCGACTACGCTACTGTGGTGTTTGAGCTTAATTTTTCAGTATCATAACATTTTTATGCAAATAAGCCCTCTCCGGATTTTGAATATATAACTTGATAGGCTGATTATTTTTAAGAGAAAAAAGGTATACTTGTTTGATATCATTAAACTGTTTCAGTTTTGAGATATTCCCACTTTAATGATCGAATGACAGCAGGTGCATTTCATCCATTGAATACCATTGATTAAACAGGGTTCTTCACTGTAAGTGGCCTGTTAAACATTCAGAGAAACTGAAGACAATATGACTCTGAAATTTTGTTTACGAAGATTATCAGATATGCTCTCTTCAATGAAAATAATGCCATCAACATAGCACTTCCGGTTATACCGGAAGTAGCTGTCAACTTCGCGATTTTAAATGGAACATCCTATATATCATTCCATTTTCGATAAGATAGAATAAAGATATGTCAAAAACTCTAAAGCTTCACTATACCTAAATCTAACCGTTTTCAAGATAATTGACATTTTATAAAAATTTTGACAGATATGTAACCGTTTCGAAAACTCCTTTATGTTTTTTTGTTCTGGAAACTTTCACCTGCTTTTCAGAACACAAAAAGAACATAACATGCACTACCTTCCACTATCAAGATTACCTGAAGAAAATGATACCAAGTGTCCCATTTTTATGTTACATTTTGAAAACTTAAAACTGACAAAACTTTTTAAATTCAAATGGAACACCCTGTATTTTTTTGTTCCACATATAGAAAATTAAATTCTCTTTTCACCGATATAGGCATTGTAGGGGTTACAGTTCCAATTTTCTCAGATATTTACATTTTTCTTACATTCTAGTATACTCAAGGCTAATATTATTGTGGCACTAACATAAGAAGGTTTTGTTTCTAAGGATTTGTCTTGTGAAGCCGCTAATGAGGATAAATAAAATGAAGACCTTATTTATTTATTTTATTTAAACTATGTACACTCAAAAATGCCTTACTAAAATAAAAATCAACCTAACCTAACTTAACATTTAGTTATAGCTGTTTTACATTGACAATTTATTAATCAATTAATTCATGAAGTCGCTTCATCAAGAAATTGGATAAGTGTAATGCACCAAATCTGCTGTCAAATAACTTCATGAATTTATTCATCAAGTTCTTGACGAATTAGAGCATGTTCTAATTTTCGTCAATTTCTTCGTGAAGTTCGGAAGTACCAACCCAACAGATTTCCAGCCTCAGATCAGTAATGAGGTTATGTTATTGGAATATGTAAATAATTGTGTGGCGTCGTACTAGTTTTGCATTGTTTTTACTGATTTGTTACTTACAAAAACTAATATTTATATAATATGTGTCAGAACGGTACCGCTGTTGTATCACTACAATTATGAGTGGAAAGGTGACATTTTTGAAATTTATTTGCTTCTTTGATTCATTGGTAGAACTGATTCATACGTCAAAAAACTTGACAAAGTCTGTAGCAGTGTAAAACCACACTGTTTACCAATAAATTTGTGAATTAATTCATGAAGAACTTCGTCAATTTATTCATGAATAAATTGTCAATGTAAAACAGCTATTAGGCAGTAATTGAACGGACAAATAAAAACTATATTAAAAAGGTAACCCTGATTCTGTTTTTACAGTTACTAGCATATTAATTTGTAACCAAATATATGACATTTTTTATTAATTTCTTTTTGGAATGAATATACATTTTTTAATAAAAACCTCGTATAATAATAATAATAATAATAATAATAATAATAATAATAATAATAATAATATAAATTTATTCGTGTAAGTCTAATTACAGGATATACAGGGTGTTCGCAAATTTCACCAACAACGTTTAACTGCAGATTCACGACGATAAATAAATACAATATACGAAAAAAAGTTAAATAAAAACCTTTTGATTTTTGAGTTACAGGCCTTCAAAGTTGTCAACAATATAACTATTTTTTTTTATTTTTGACAACTTTGAAGGCCTGTAACTCAAAAACCAAAAATTTTTTATTTAACTTTTTTTTCGTAGATCGGGTTTATTTATCGTCGTGAATGTGCAGTCAAACGTTGTCGGTGAAATTTGCGGATACCCTATATAAAATACTTTCTTTTTCTTAAAAGTGTAGGATTCACTTATGTCTCTGTATTAAATTATTACTCTTCTGTTTTTTATTAAAATAAAATGTAATTCTTTTGAGAACTTTTATTGCTAGTTTTCAATAATTTTACTAATATGTACATAATAGGTGGTGGTTTTCTATAATGTCCACCCACCTTAACTTATTTATTTGGGGCGTAACATTTTGTAAAAAATGTGAGCTTATAGGATTTTTTCTGTACTTTTTGCACAGGTATTTGAAAATTGATCAAACATATTAGTATACAGGGTAGATCAAAAAGTATAATTTTTTAAATGGAACACCCTATATCTGAATTAATTTATTGATTCTTTGTTTAATTCTAAACATTTTTTATATAACATGTCATACTCAAAGTCAACGGTATTTAAAATCCTGTTAGCATATAAAATTTGAAATTTAAAATTTTAAGTTCTTATCTAGTAGTCAATGAATAAATCAATAAAAATGACACTGACAGTAACTTCATCAAGTTATTTAAAAAATATATGAGACTTAACTCGAGAAAATCGAAGAATGCACGCTTCTTGCAATAAAACAGATAAAGGGATATTCGAAAAATTTCGACAAACATCAAAATCTAATTTAATATAAAAATGTAAAGTACGTTTTGCTGCAAGTCAAATCCTAGTCATTTATGAGAAAAATGAAAAATTCGATACAAATTAACTTTGTAGTAGTGAAACCGTCCAATTCGGATAGATACTGTGGGCACTTTCAGAGAACAAAGATTCTCCTATAATTATCGATTAAGGACAATAAATCAACATGAAATGCAACTGATATACAGGGTGTTCGTAAATAAGTGCGAAATATTTTATGGGGTGGCTGCCAAATTTATTTTGTGAGAAAAAGTTCATATAAACGTAGGTCGAAATATGCTTCGTTTCCGAGATACAGTGTTTAAATTTAAATTTTTTATTTCATTTAATTATTTCAGTTTTAAAAATATTGAATTGAAATTTTAAAAAACTAGAGGTTAAATGTGCATTTTTTGAGGTGATCCGAATATGTCTACTTGCACCTTTAAATAAAAGATTTACAAAACCTACAATAAAATATGTTTTATTTTTTTCCTCAAAAAAGGTGCATCCTACGAAAAAAATTGAAGAGATCAATTTCATTCAGAATTGATGACGAATTTCTAAAGAAATATCAAAACGAGAAAAAGTCTGTGGCGTACCGTCCATTTTTTTTTATTAAAAGTAGAAATATTTGGATCACCCCAAAAAATGCATATTTATCCCTCCAAAGTGTTTTTTCAAAATTTAAACACTGTATCTAGGAAACGAAGCATATTTCGACCTACATTTATAAGCACTGTTTTTCACAAAATAACTTCGGCAACCATCCCCTAAAATATTTTGCACTTATTTACAAACACCTTGTATAGATAATTAAAAAAAAACTAGGTTTACATTTAAACAAACGTGGAAAATTTAAAAATCAAATAACGAGTATGTAATTAAAATTAAGAGCTGAAATTTGGTAAGAACTTTTTTGCAATGTTCAGTTTAATGTACATATTTGTATTTCGTCAATGGAGCAAAAAAAATTTTTTTTTCCAAACGAAGCACCGTAATATTTATGTAAGTATATCTGAAACAATGTTTTATTACGAATTATATTAAAATTAAATATACAAGGTACTTCACAGGGGACGTCATTTCACAAACATAAGGATTATTTTAATTCCTACCTCTGTAAAGAGTTTATTTGCTTATAAAATCATTTTGAATTAATTAATAATTAGACATTTTTTTCAGTTATCATAATATATTGTGCAGTTCACATCCCTTTTTTTTTTTAATGATAAAATTTACAAAATCAAAAAATCCACAGTTGAGTATACTGAAAAACTTCTTGCTCCTTCGTTTTTTTTAAGTAATAGTTGTATCAAGATATTTTTCACAAAAACTCTAAAGAAAAATAGGAAAACATAATATACATATAAATATAAATACATATGTATTAGTAATTAAAACTAATACCAGAGATTATTAATAATTACTATTGAACTGTTTTAGTTATCTGTACAGGATCTCCGTTTTAAAATAATTACCAAGCGAAATAATTATTGATGTCTGACACTGATTAATAATTATCAGAAACTGATTCTATCATATCAGTGATTCAAACGCATGTCCATTATCCATGAGTGGATTTTCTTAAGTACATAGGAAGAAAAGTAGTTTTTGTCCATCTGCATGTTTCTTTTTTGACTCGATTTTGTTTCATGATAAATTATAAGTATTATAAATTATCACACTTCACCTTCTTTTCAACTTTCTGCAAAATAAGTTAAATTTTAATTTAAAATAAATTAATTTCCCATGTTCATTACGATCTGGAAAATTATAACAAAAATATGTACTGGAAGTTGAATATATAGGGTGAGTTAGATTAATATCGGACCTGAAAGTATGTGTTGGTACTTTTTAAAGTAAATTGGCTTTTTCATGCGAGCATTTTTCCAAATATCCTTCCTTTTCGAGATGCAGGATGATAAAGTTTAATAAAAACGAATTATTTATATTTTTTCAACTAATGAAAATTGGTAATAAACTTAGCACTGTTTTTCTATAGTTAGTACCATATTAAAAAAAGTGAGTCCGACAAATTTAATTTATTTAATTACGTGGAAAATAGTGATTCATGTCAGCAGTTGATAAGATAACCATAACACGTCATTTCAAAGATATAGCAATAAATTGCTTGTTTCTTGCGATTTAGCACATTATTTTGATGTATTTCTTTACTTAAATATAATTTTACTATGATTTTTTAATAACTTAATTAACCTACATTACCATTTTAATGTAATTTGAAAATATTTCAGGTAGCCATTTAAATTCATCATTTATTATATAAATAAATGCTCTTGATAATTTAAAGACTGTAAGGTCAATTAGGCATAATATGTAGAAGCATCATTAAGATATACATACTACCAAACAAGTGGCCCTCTTAAACAAACACATGGCTCACACTTCACAAAAACTTCTTTGTGGGATTGATTTTTCAAGTATTGCTCTTAGTCACTTGCAAGATGTTAGGACATGTCAAATCAAAATAAAAGCAAAAAACATTTACCACACCAGATACACCAAATGAATAATTTTGAAGTAGGCTATTAACTGATTTTTTTTTAAGATGGATAAAACTCTCAGGCTATAACATTTCCAGTACTAGAATTTTACCGTCTTTTTCTTCATTTCAGTTTTTTATAATTTACAGTCAATGTATTTTTTGTTTTTTTATAATTTAGTAATTAGTAAATACTGTTATTGTAACACATTCTGTCTTTATTAAACGGTTTAATATATTGCAGTCTAAGAGAGTAATCTAAAATACATTTTGTTGTACATTCAAATGTAATATATATTATTTAAAGTTATTTTTTATTATTGAAAATCTGCTTTTCGCACTGTGAGAATGTGTAGCAGGTATAAGATAAAAATAATACAGATAAATATTGACTATTCTCAGAAAACATCTGTCTATTGCTATACTATAGTCTATACAGGGTGGTCCGAATTTTATGCAGGAAACTTCGAGGGCAGATAGATCTCTTTAAAATAATATGTGTTTGCCATATAAACATTGGTCTGGAACAGCCCCGTTTTAGAGATACAGGGTGTTGAAGTTGTTAAAAAAAATTGATTTTTTGTTTATACCTCCGGGATCTATTAACCGATCTCAATAAAATTTAGTATAGATAATGTATGATAGTAGACCTTATATTCCCTAAAATATGAGCATTAAAGGTTCAACTAGCGGTGTACAACTGGACAGGGGTCACCCCTTTTTTACAAAAAAACCTACGTCACTACATTTTTTACAAGTCATTGTAACAGATTTATATTCTAATGCACAAAATACGTAAAAAAGGTGACTTTAATTTTTTTCCTAAGATTCGCCATTTTCACATTATTCATACCAATACAATCCCTTTGTGACAGACACTTCTAACCATAATATTCCAAGAATATTTATGTTTATGCTTAAAAGTAAGTGCAATTTGTAAGCACATCAACAAAATTATTTACACTTCTTATTACACCACCTGTGAGTGTTCCTGGCGTGTTTTAGTTTTCCCTGAAGGACTAATACTTTTTACAAATAAGAACAATTTAAATAAAAATAATAAAAATATATTTACAGCAACAACAACTAAACAAGAAACAAAATTAACGTTACGTATTTACAACAATTGTTCAAAATGCGAACCACCCACGTCGATACATTTCTGACATCTTCTATTAATGGAATTAATTGGAGCTAATATCATGTGGTGGTTTTCTTTTAATTCATTACACCCGTCTTCTATTCGTTGCAGTAGTTGTGGTCTTGTATCTGTTGGAGTAGAATAAACTTTTTAGATAACCCCAAACATAGAAGTCTGGGTGGTTTAGATATGACAGTCTGGCTGGCCAAGACACTGGACCCTCTGTACCATTATGGTTGATATTGGCATTTGATCTTTTATTTATCCATCACCCCATATAATTTTCATTAAGCCATTCTTATATTATTCTCCCAGAATGCATAGGAGCACCATCCATTGTATCCAGCTATTTTGTCGTATATTTAATGGAACATCCTCTAATAATTCAAATAGATGGTTTTCTAGAAAGTTTAGAAATGACTGGAAATTTAGACGAAGTGGCAAGAAGGTCCACAAACTTTATTGCGAATTATTCCAAGCCACACGTCCACAGAAAATTCGTGTTGAAAAGATCTTGTCCGAATTTCCTGAGTATTTTCTTGTGACCAAATATGCAGATTGTGAAAATTCACTACCCCTCACCTTTGGTAAATGTACATTTATTATTATTTTTATATCGTTCTTATTTGTAAAGATAGTGGGTTAGGCTTCTAGAGGAAACTAAAACGCGTAAGGAACTCTACCTTACAGGTGGTGTGGAAACGAGTGTAAAGAATTTTGTTGATGTGTTTACAGATGCCACTTACTTTTAAGCATAAAATAAATATTCTTGTAATATTATGATTAGAAATGTCCGCACAAGGAGATTGTATTGGTATGAATAACGTGAAAACGGCGAATCTTAGGAAAAAAATTCAAGTTACCTTTTTTACATATTTTGTGCATCAGAATATAAATTCGTTACAATAACTTGTAAAAAATGCAGTGGCGTAGATTTTTTTTATAAAAAAAGGAGGGTGACCCTGTCCAGTTGTACACCACTGGTTAAACCTTTAGAGTTCATATTTTAGGGAATACCAGGACTACTATCATAGATTAACTGTACCAAATTTTATTGAAATCGATTGATATATTCCTGAGATATAAATAAAAAATGAATTTTTTTTAACAATTTCAACACCCTGTATCTCTAAAACGGTGCCGTTCCAGACCTATGTTTATAAGGCAAACACATATTATTTTAAAGAGGTCTATCTGTCCTCGAAGTTTCCTGCATAAAATTCGGACCACCCTGTAGAGATAAACTATCAATGTGATGATGCAAAATTTCAAATAATTACGTTAAATATGGTCTGCATCCATAAATAAAATAATTTACACAAGTTATCAAATCTATCAAGTTGATAATTTGGTATCATTTGAATTTTTACAAATAAATTTGGAAAAATAAACTCTCTCCTTTCTTTGATAATGAAATCTCATGAATTTCATGCATAAAATACTAACTTAACATAAAATTGAATTTTTCTTAGTAGTGCCTAAAAGCACATGGATGGGGCCTAAGTCCGCCTTTCAAGTGGACTGTATAATAAAAAAGAAAGCAAATGCAATTGATTTTCTATCTTGTCGAGGGTAAGATGGAAAGGAAAGAAGGAAATGCGTTTGACAAAACACACTATTTGTGGTAATCAAACAAAATTGTTAATTTTGAAATTTGTATAGTGTAACACTTCTATACTTCTATACTGAATTTTAAAACATCCAAAAAATATAGTAGTTAATATATCTGAAGCAGATTCTTAGTGGATTGTTTTTGTCGCCAAATAGACGAACAAACATGTATATGCTTTCTGACTTTTAATACCTCTATGTTGCATCATGGTAATATAAAAGAGACCAGTATTATCTGTGTCGTTTTCTGGAAATAGTTTAGTTTCTGTAACTCTTGGGACAGTTTTCCACTTGGGAAAATGTAAGTTTTCATTGAAATTTAAAACAACACTTAATTACATTTTCTCATGCGATTACAAATAACATTTCTATCAGACAATATCCAATATTGTTGCTTTATATGCGATAACAACAAATTCAGTGCAATATGCAAATATAAACGATCAAAATGATCTTTTAGGCCATAATAAAGCAATGCTTTTTCTGATAATAATTTGTGCATTTTCTTATTTAACCTAATCTAACCTAACTCTTGTACTATTGTTCCCGAGAAATGGATGAAATTAGTGTAGTGACTGAATATGTTCATTTATTTTGCAAAAGATAAGATCTTTGAAAAATGTATTTTTTGGACAATATATAGTGTCGCGCTTAAATATGATACAAGCCGGTAACTTCTTTATTTTTTGGCCGATTTTAAAAATTTTTATTTGGGAATGTAGGGCAAAAAAAAACTACCTAACTGTGATACTGCTGTTTTTATTAATGCAATTCACAGCCAACTAAGACGCGTTTTCTCGACATCAAAACAGCTGATTGGTATTAGCGATTTTTTTTCCCAAAAAAGAGATTACGTATTCTTATTCAGCATCCCTTCAAACGTCGTACCACCAAATTTCATCAAAATCGATACATCTTCAGGCGAACACTCCATGATGCCCCGANAGGTCCGGACCGCGGAAGGTAAAATACTGGACCGCCAAAAATGTTTTGAAAGTATAAATTACTCAAATAAATTATTTAAAAAATGTTTTTTGTACGTTTGAGTGTCAACCTTATCATTTTTTCTAGTATTTTACAATTGTGTGAGTGTTTTGAGTTCTTAATGGTTAGTAAGCAGATTAAATTTGAGTTTAAATGAGAATTTGTAAGAAATATGAATTTTTTTCTGGACCTCGTTAAAAATTTTTAAAAGTATCCGGACCGCACCTAAAATTACTTGCCGACCCTTGATATATAGTGTCGCGCTTAAATATGATACAAGCCGGTAACTTCTTTATTTTTTGGGCGATTTTAAAAATTTTTATTTGGGAATGTAGGGCAAAAAAAACTACCTAACTGTGATACTGCTGTTTTTATTAATGCAATTCACAGCCAACTAAAACGCGTTTTCTCGACATCAAAACAGCTGATTGGTATTAGCGATTTTTTTTCCCAAAAAACAGATTACGTATTCTTATTCAGCATCCCTTCAAACGTCGTACCACCAAATTTCATCAAAATCGATACATCTTCAGGCGAACACTCCATGATGCCCCGAAATGTAATACAAGCCTATAACTTCTTTATTTTTTTGGCCGATTTGAATTTTTTTTATGAAATGTAGGCTAAAAAAACTCTATCTGTTGTAATACTACTGTTTTTTATTAATGCAATACACGGCCAACCAGTGCTCGTCTCAAGATGTATCGAATTTGATGAAACTTGGTGATGACATTTTAAGGAATGCTGAATGAGAATACGTAATCTGTTTTTTGGAAAAGAATCGCTAATACCAATTAGCTGTTTTGACGTCAAAAAACCGCGTCCTAGTTGGCCGTGAGTTGCATTAATAAAAACAGCAGCATTACAGTTATTTTTATCTTACATTTTACACATTTAAGCGCGACACCCTGTATATTAGACCTAATTCGGCTTTTCATAAATCTGCTAATAATTTTATTAATTTGTAAAATTCTTATAAATCTGACAACATACACTGATTACGCATTTGATTATCTTTGGCAATTACTACAGGAAAAATGGCAAAGATTTTTTCTTCAAGAGTGTTTACTTTATTTTCTATAATGCACTGAATTGGTTGTTGGTCCGAATTTAGCTGAAGCTAACAAGGTCTGAACAACCAACCGGTTATAACCAATAATCGTGTGGGAGTCAATCCATGAAAAAGACAATTGATATTGTTTTTATTATCTACATAAAACCAGATAGCATTTGGAACAGACGACTGAATTTTAGACACCCTGTTAGCAACAAAAGTTTTCCATTTATGCGGAGAGCTAACAATGCAGCCCAAAACTACTGTTGAGTCGGAAAGTGCGTAAACATATTTTATTTTAGTATGAGATGAACATGTATTAGTTATAGTTGTCAATAGTTTTACCAAGAGAGTATTTTATGAGATTTAAGAGGATCTACTATGGATTTTGCACACAATAAATTTATTTTAATGTAATCGTTATTTGCTTTTGCTTTCTAGGTTATTTTATGTCAGCCTATTACTGCTACTATGGCTAAACACCGACGCCAGGAGACAAGCAACCCCCAACCTGGAAATTTTGCCAAATCCCCACTTTGTCATAGGGTAGGAACCTTTAACTTGCCTAACATTGTTTACACGAGCAACCGACGGCTTTACATCCTTTCCAAGGGATGTTATATCTTTCTACACAAATCTGGCCTAAATTTGTATAGCTTCTGTGAATACACCATCATACAGGCCACTAGAAGGTGGGCGAGCATCGCCAGAGCCTTCCCTGGAAGGTCACCCATTCAAGTACTAACCACGATCAGCGTTGCTTGACTTTATTCTTATTATTACTATTATAAAAACCATAGCATTATACTCAAGCGGCAAATCGAATTTTTACAAGCTTTTATGTAACACGTCATATAACATTTTAATATGTACTGGTAACGCTTCATCTCAATCAATTTTTGAAATCCAAAGTTATTTTATAAAATATTGACATAAAGTATAATAGCAACAAAAAGCCTAAACTCCCATATGCGAACTAATGTTAACAAAATATTTCTTTTGGTACAAATTTTACTCGAAATATTTGCAATGAATAAAAATCTATTGGTAAATTGTACCATTTTAATTAAACAAAATTTTTCAGAAACTTTTTCTAATAACATATCAACTTATTACTCATTTAATTAAAGCAACCCCTCTGGCCGAGAAAAACCCCAATAACACAATAAAATTTTACAGCCTGTATTGTTGAAGATGTGCTTACTACTCAATCATCTATATACAGGGTGGTCCGAATTTTATGCAGGAAACTTCGAGGTCTCTTTAAAATAATATGTGTTTGCCTTATAAACAGGTCTGGAACGGCCCCATTTTAGATATACAGGGTGTTAAAGTTGTTAAAAAAATTGATTTTTTGTTTATATCTTAGGAATCTATCAATTGATTTCAATAAAATTTGGTACAGATAATCTATGATAGTAGGCCTTGCATTCCCTAAAATATGAGCTATAAAGGTTCAACCAGTGGTGTGCAACTGGACTGCCACTGCATTTTTTACAAGTTATTGTAACGGATTTATATTATAATATACAAAATATGTAAAAAAGGTAATTTGAATTTTTTTCCTAAGATTCGCCGTTTTCAAGTTATTCATACCAGTACATTCCCCTTGTGCAGACATTTCTAACCATAATATTACTAGAATATTTATGTTTATGCTTAAAAGTAAGTGGAATTTGTAAGCACATCAACAAAATTCTTTATACTCGTTTCCACACCATCTGTGAGGTAGAGTTCCTTAAGCGTTTTAGTTTCCCCTGGAAGCCTAACCCACTATCTTTACAAATAAGAACAACTTACCAAAGGCGAGAGGTAGTGAATTTTCACAATCTGCATATTTGGTCACAATCTACATGAAATTCGGACAAGATTTTTTCAACACGAATTTTCTGTGAACGTGTGGCTCGAAATTCGCAATAAAGTTTGTGGACCTTTCTTCTTGTCACCCCACCTAAAGGACCCCGCACTTTTCTTATAGGAAGTGGCTTTCGGCCATTTTTTTTTAAACTTCGCAGATTGATAGTTCTTAACATGTAGATCAAATGTCTCAATGGGTACAAAGCCCCAAATCCACTCTTTCCCCCCAAAAAACTGACTCCCATTGGGGAGTTTACTCATTTTATGAAAAAAAGTTTCAAATAAAGTTTTTTATTTCAATGAAATCTAAAAAAACTATTCTTCTGTTTCTTTCGAAAAATCAATGTTTTATCTTTAAAACGCCACCAAAGTTTAACACAGAGTATACATATGATAGCTATACAGGGCTGGAAAATCCACATGGTCCATCTGCCTTTACATGAGAGCGATAAAGTAAAGTAACGAAATCCGTGCGATAGACAAGGATGGCTATAGTGAAGACGTTTCATAATCTGAATAGTCACCGCCCGTTTTGGGTTAGAAGTGGGAGTGACTATTCAAATTATGAAACGTCTTCAATGTAACCATGCTTGTCTATCGCACGGATTTCTATGACTTACGTTACGCTCTCACGTAACGGTCGATGTACCATGAGGACTTTCCGAACCTGTAGATATACACGTGTGTTAAGTTTAACAGCATTTTACAGCTTGAATATTACTTTTTCGAAAAAACAAAAACTTTTTTTTAGATTTAGTCAAAATAAATAACTTTTACTTGAAATACATATTTTTTCTTAAAATATAAACAATTAATTAATTAATATAATTAATGACAATTTTTCTGACCCGATTTCGTAAAATTGATTTGCAGATTCGAATTCAGCATGAAAAAATACATGCAAAAATATACGTGCAACTATAAAATACAGTATCCTGAAAAATCTGTAGGCTGATTCGTGGGGGGCGGGGTCAAGTGGGGTAGTTTGATAGTCAAAAATGTGATTGTTTGGGGTCGTTGGGTTGATTAAAAAAATAAATTGTTTTACATGCAGAAATCAGTTAAATTCCCCTCGCTACTTGGAGGCAGCTCTTTGGGGGGAAGGGGTGGATTTAGGGCTTTGTGCCCATAGAGACTTTTGATCTACATGTTAAAAACTATCAACCTGCGAAGTTTCAAGAAAATTGGCCGAAAGCCACTTCCCATAAGAAAAGTGCGGGGTCCTTTCCAGTCATTTCTAAACTTTCTAGAAAACCATCTATTTGAATTATTAGAGGATGTTCCATTAAATATATGACAAAATAGCTGGATACAATGGATGCATTCTGGGAGAATAATATAAGAATGGCTTAATGAAAATTATATGGAGCGATGGATAGGTAGAAGACCAAATGCCAATGTCAACCATAATTGTGCAGAGGGTCCAGTGTCTTGGCCAGCCCGATTGCCATATGTAAATCCCCTGGACTTCTATGTTTAGGGTTATCTGAAAAGTAAAGTTTATTCTACTCCAACGGATACAAGACCACAACTACTGCAACGAATAGTGTATTGAATTAAAAGAAAACCACCAGATGACATTAGCTTCAATTCATTCCATTAATAGACCAAGCAAATTAAATTTTTACTCGAAAAAGTCCTATCTGCGAGATTATTGTAAAATTGTCTAAAGGAACATAACATATGACAAAACCCTCAACTTGTCATAGGTTTTATAAAATTTTAACAATAAAAGCGATAGTTATAAACAAATTAAAAAATGGGCACCTTTCTTGTTTTTTTTTGCAATAACTTTTTTGTTTATTAACCGATTTTAATTTAACAAGTCTCATTTTGTAGATAATTTTACTCCCTAGAAGCTGTCTATGAGTCACTTTTCTCTAAAATTGATGGTTTTCCCTGCAAAGTGAAAAAACTGTTCCTCACTTATTTGTTTGAATAGAAAAGTTAGCTAAAAAGTTTTTGACTCGCGAGATGAGAGATGTCTTGTATTATGTTCCTTTAGACAATTTTACAATAATCTCGTGGATACGACTTTTTTCGAGTGTCTTTTATTTTTGCTAATTTTCCTCGTGTATAATAGATGTCAGAAATTTATCGATGTGGGTGGTTCGCATTTTGAACAATTGTTGTAAATACGTAATGTTAATTTTGTTTCTTGTTTAGTTGCTGTTGCTTGGTAAATACATTTTTATTATTATTTTGATTTGAATTGTTCTTATTTGTAAAGAGAATTAGGCCTCCAGGCCAGGGAAAACTAAAACACGCCAGGAACACTACCTCACAAGTGATGTAGAAAGAATTTTGTTGATGTGCTTACAAATTGCACTTACTTTTAAGCATAAACATAAATATTCTCGTAATATTATGGTTAAAAGTGTTTGCTAAAACACACAAAAGTGTTTGTATTGGTATGAATAACTTGAGAACGGCGAATCTTAGGAAAAAAATTAAAGTCACGATTTTTACGTATTTTGTGCATTAGAATATAAATCAGTTACAATGACTTGTAAAAAATATAGTGGCGTAGGTTGTACACCACTGGTTGAACCTTTAAAGCTCATATTTTAGGGAATATAAGACCTACTATCATACATTATCTGTACCAAATTTTATTGAAATCGGTTAATAGATTCCGGAGATATAAATAAAAAATCAATTTTTTTTAACAACTTCAACACCCTGTATCTCTAAAACGAGGCCGTTCCAGACCAATATTTATAAAGCAAACACATACTATTTTAAAGAGATCTATCTGCCCTCGAAGTTTCCTGCATAAAATTCGGACCACCCTGTATAAATCAGTATCAACAACTTTAGCTTTGTTCCTATCCAGTTGTTTATTTAGGACATCGTTTTGCAAACAATTATAGAAATTTTTACAGAGGCATCGAAAACACGCACACTGGCATACTAACACTCTTTAAATATTGCAAAATGAGGAATATCATCTGGTACTAAAGAAACAAATGATATACTCCTTTGTTTTAAATTATTATTAATATCAGAATAATTGAATTTTAATCGAAGAGAATCTTTTAATTTATTTACTTACAAAAGAAAAAAAATTTCTACTCTTTACATAAAATAAATTCTCACACATCTCTACTTCTCAAAACCTATTCTATGGAGGGTTCAGTTATTGTACAAAATATTTGAAGCAGAAATGGGAACATTGCCTATTATTATGTAACCTAAACTACTTGAACAGCTATTGGTAAATTGAGTGGTCCGGTTATTTTATTGGAACCCAAAGTATGCAAAAAGAAATCTGCTGCAATAACTCCATTAATTGCCAATGGTTTAAGGAGGTTTATCTAATTTGGAATTGACGAACAAATATTCATAAAAAAATTAATATATGCTTATTAATATGAAGAAAATCCTCAAAAAAAATTATGACCAGTTTGGATACCTAAAAGACGAGATTTTAATAAAATAATTTTTCACAATTTAGTACAGAATCTTGTGAGAATGCAGATTTTTTGGTCTTTCCACTTAGAATGCGCAACAATTGACGAACAGTTTCCAAAGCAACTTGTATAAATAGGAAACCGATATCTAAGGAACCGTATGACAGCTATTAGAAATCAATTAGGTACTTGTAAAATACATAATTTATAATAATTCTCTTTCAAACTGCTGTCATTAACTAACTTATCTTACATATGCGTGATAGCGGCAACGCCGCGGTTCTCGAAGTAGCGTATTATTTGAAATTAGCAGGTGTGACATATGATATATATTTCAAGCTTAGGCATCCAAACAAAGCCAGCCAAGTGCAATGTTGCCAAATCTAAAGGCTTACTACTTTAGTCACTAGCGAATCTACAGAAACTCTCATTAGACTTTAGACGTACCTCCGTACCCGATAAACCTCCTTAAAAAACTTGTCATCTGTTAATTGCAAGTGTTTTACATAATCTAGTGACATATTGATATGTTTGTTGTCACAAGTTTATCAGTTATTTTATCTACTCCTACAGGGTTCGTAGTGACCTGGAAAACCGGTAATACCGGGGAAAAGTCGGGGAATTCATTATTCTTCATAAAAAACATGGAATAGTCAGGGAATTTAAAAAGTATTTATGAAAGTCAGGGAATTTGATGTTTGCAACTGGAAATTTTGTGGAAACCAGCCCTGGGTTCTTGAAAAAGAAAACTATTTGTGATTTTGAAATTTTCATAAGAGGTTCTTTGGGTATAAAAAAGATTATGGAATCCACTCTAGAAAAAGTGTAATGCATAAACACCAATTAGTATGTAAAACTGACCTGCAAGTGACCTGAATTTTCATTTATAAGGGAAAACCTGGAAAAGTCAGGGAATTCTATATTAATTTTGAATTATGAACCTTGTCCTAAGGCCTGTACTTCATATTGAATATTTAAATTGAAGTGTGTCTGAGAAACCAAATCTAAACTACCTAAAATCTTTTGAGATCATCCTACGCCATGAACAGAGGGTTGATACTTCTGAATGGGTAATTTAAGTCTGGCAGCATTTTATACTAATAAATTACCACAACCAATAAGAAAATGCACTAATTTATTTATATTCACCTAAAGTGGATATTGAAGTGTAAAGTAATATTGCGTAATTATTTGTTGGACAAATGTTTTGAGTTGTTACACATAACAGAAGTTGACTACTAGAAGCTATGTTATCTTTATTCGTAGTTGCAATTTTAGTAAAGTGCAAAAATGAGTGATGTTGTAAATGGCAAGTATTACAGACAGTTATTGGTTTACAATCTACTATTTTATGCAAGTACTTATTAAGACGGGTTAAATATAATTTTTTATATTTTACTAAATTATATCTTTCATGAGGCGACAGTTTCAAAATGATCAGTACACTGAAAAACTAAATAACTATTTGCAAATAGAACAATTATTTTTATTAGATTTTTTGTTATCGCTATTACTAGTAACAAATGTTTGAGTTACTGACTTCTGTTTAAGACTACTACTGCTTTTGTTCATAGATTTAGAGAAATTCATATACCTATTTTTTTCCACACTGTTTAGAGCTTTTCTTTGGATTTTGAGAAAATTTATTATTTTATTATAGACCAGAATATCTGATTTACTATTTCACATTTCGAATAACTTGCGAGTTTGACTGTCTAACTTTGAAAGTGGTATAGATTTATAGATATTATGACAAAATCAGCTAAGTGTGTTATACCTACCTAATTGCTAAATTGTCTTAACAGATGTACAAAATTTTTCCAAAAAATATTTAGAAATACGGAAAACTTGTATTGTGCTGGTCCATCATATGAATAAATACGTTTTTCTTCATACTTTTTTATTAAAGTATCACATAATATAATTCACAAACCTCTAATGCTTTATCTTTGAAGGCTCCTAATAAATAATGAGTTTTGCTAATGTCGTGCAAATTAGAATTATGAGCATAGCTTTTAAAGGATTCGAAAAAAATTTGCTATATTTTAGGATCTCCAGAGATTTCTGGTATATTTAATTTTTCTAATGAAAAAATGGTAATGAAATGAGTAAATGAAAGAAGCGAGTAGTAAGGAAAAAATAATGGCAGCTATAATTCGATTTGAAGGACCATATGGTTGGGTCCAAATAGGCTTCTCAAGTGCTATAAAAAATGTCCTCAGTATCTAAGCTTAGATACTGAGCAGCAAATTTAATTTCGTATACAAATGTTTTTGCTGTAAGTCGTCTTTCATGAGAAAAATGCAAAAATAAAATAAAAATTATTTAGCAGTGAAACTGTTCATGTCGCATAGATCCTACTATGGGCACTTTCCAAGAACATAGATTCTCCTATAATAATTATTGCCTATGGACAATAACATAACATGAAATGCAGCTGAGATATAGATAATTTAAAAGAAAAACCTTAGGTTTACATTTTAAATGAGTGGAGAAATTTTGAAATCAAAAAGTGAGTACTTAAAATTAAAATTAAGAGCTGAAATTTGATGAGATTTTTTTCCAAATTTTAGAACAATATTTCATCAACGGAGCGAAAAAAAAATTATCAAATAATTTTGGAGATATTAATATTTAATTATTAATTAATATTAGTCAACTGTGTGATAATTTCATTATTAATAAAAAAAAAAACAAAATTGGAGACATTTTCTTTGACTTAGAATTATGAATCAAATACCACTAATAAAGACACTCTACATGTCATTTTCTTACACATTTTAGTAATTACTCTCAAATGACCAAAGATGCATACCAGGTAAGAAGCTTCTATTTCAAACCTTTTTAAAATTATATGAGAAAATATTGATTCGTGGTACCATATTGGCAGGGCTAATGTCTCAGCAGACGTTCACTTTTGTATCCATACAGGGTGCCTCTTCTTCCATCATAACCTTACACTATCAGAAAAAGAATCTTGGAATGTTAATGAAAAGGTATATTTTAAAATTAGTGGTATGTTGCAAAAAGTGTGGTACACAGATGTACACATATTGTTCTTAAATGGAACATCATCACTTTTCTTATTCCAAGAATATCCACAAGTATGGAAAGAGTCGCGAATATGCCCCTTTTATAAAAAAGGTACTAAAAACGACATAACTAATTATCGGCCCATGGCTATTATAAGTAACTTCTCAAAAATCCTGGAAATAACTTTACACAATCGACTTTATTTTGTGCTTTATTTGTGCAGTATCGATGCTTTCAATAATGTAAATTCCATCAATTTTCAGGAGTTCCACGAGGGTCAATCCTGGGACCACTGTTATTTATTATTTTTATTAATGACAACTGAATGCCTCGATGTCAACTATTTACTCTATGCGGACGACCTGAAGTTATTCTTGCAAGTTAAATCCTCTACTGACTGTACTACATTACAAGATAATCTTGACAGATTACACAATTGGTGTTCATGTAATAATCTACCTCTGAATGAAAGTAAATGTAAATTTATGACACAGTCGACGTAAAACTAATCTAGATTTTGATTATAAAATTGGTGAATCATTTTTAAATAGAGAAGCAATTTACTGACCTTGGTGTTACTTTCGATACCAGATTATCGTTTGACGACCCCATTAGTTTAGTAACCAAATCTGCTTATAAGAATTTAGGCTTTATTTTGCGTAATTCTTAGGACTTTCAAAACGTAAAGGTTCTAAATATATTGTATGCAGCATTTGTGCGTTGCCAACTTGAATATGCATCGGTTGTTCAGAGTCCCATTTATAATATTCAGTTAGAGAAAGTACAACGGAGATTTTTAAAGACTATTCATTTTATTAGTTATGAATTTTATCCTCCTCATGGTACACCTCAAGATTTATTGCTTTCTTGTTCTAATTTTTATAGTCTGTCGTAGGCAGTGGCGGTTTTACCATAAGAACTGCGGAGCTGCAGAACACATAAAATTTTATGTATTTAATCATATTAAATATCAACAAAATAGTTAAAGAATCCAAATGTACTCGCGCTAAAAGAAATCTAGGAGCTTATAATTATTATTTATTACGACGCGAGCTACACTCCTTAATATATGCAACCTCATATACAAAATGTGTGCACAGCGAACAGTTAGATGCGTCCTTTGTTTCTATCAGGCACATAACCCAGTACACTTTTATATGGGCTTTTGTGGCTGCAACAACGACAGCCACTGCTGCAGTAAATGCAGTAATATTTCGTACGTGGTACCTATGCGGTATTGCGGTGGTTTATTTCTACGAGCGGCACGTGTGAATATGTTCGTATAGGCGTCTACGGATATTATAGTTATTAAAATGAATAGCGTTTCGTTTTTATAAAAAACTTTATTTGGTTCTCTGCCTTATGAGGATAAACAAAAAATAAAAGAATTACATGGGCCAACACCACAATTAAATATTGAAGTTAGTGAAACAAGCCGAAATAAAAGTTATAAAAGACAATTTAACAATAATGTATACACAAAAGCAGAGTGGCTGTGCGGGTGTAAAAAATACACTGTTTTGTTTTCCGTGCTTACTTTTCGGTGGGAATAAAGCATAGACAATATACAGTGTGAAAGATTTAAGCAATTTAAGTCATTAGGTAAAATAAACATAAGAAGTCAGTTAGATTCTGCATATTGGGATAATATACGGAAACACGATGAACAGGTAACGAAAAATCGTCATGTATTATCTAAAATCATAGATTGCATAGAATTTTGCGGAGCTTTCGAATTAGCACTTCGCGGTCACGACGAGAGAGAAAATTCGGACAACCCTGATGTGTTTTGTGGACTCATACATTTTAGTGTAGATCTTGACGACATATTAAAAGAACATCTAGCGACATGGGTATGACCGGGATTTTCTGTGATTGTACCGGGAATTAGCTGTATGGTCTCAGATTTCGGATTTGCGCGTATCCTCCTGGTCTCGGAATATAACATGTACATATATATATATATAAAAAAAGATAAAGAAAAAGCCATAACACGGCAAGGAAAATTAAAATTTGTTGAATCGTTAGTAAACTTCACAAACAATTTTTTTGTTTATAAACAATATTCAATAATTTAATAAAATATATTTAGTTTATTCCAATTTATTTATACCGTCAGTAGGTAATTCGTGAATAGATGTTTCAAAAAGGTATCAATTTCAAAATTCGTTCTTGTGAAAATCTGTATTTTTATATAAATGGATTGTTCCTTGAAATTCAGAAGTGCAAGGAAAATGCGTGACCTTGAAAATTTTTAAATTTTTCGCCTGCGGCGCCATTTACAGACTCTCCGGGCACTTAATATTCTGGAATTCAATTCAACAAATGTAACAACCTTAAGTAGAACACATTCAATCAATGTTCACGCGTCGCCACTGGTCGTAGACGAATTATGTTTTCAATTCCTTTTTAAAATCATAAATAACATGTTAAATGCAGACTCATTAGTCTCAAGGATTTTATATCATGTTCTTAGCCTTAATTCTAGATTTCACTCCGTTTTACAATTACCCACACCTCATATCAATTTACTAATAGCATCTCCCCTATATCAAATGATTTCCAATTACCAGAAGTATGAAGATCGACTTGATATATTTTTTCATTGTATGAATGACATAAAAAAATTGTTTGTCTAGTAAATGTAATCCTTAGCTTGTATATGTTAGTTAGCTTATTTGTTTTATTTGTCTGTTATTGTTTATCCTTAAGTTCTCTGTCTGGATTTTATATTTTGATTGCTCTATGTTATGTAGTATTTATATTTTTATATTTAATGTTAGTTTGTCTTTTTCTTTTAGAATTTAGTTAAGGTTTTCTGTTTTACCTTATCCTGTAATTGGGACTTTGTTCCGTTGGATATTGTAACTTCTAAATAAATAAATATATAAATGGAGGCTGCACGAAATTTATTATACAACCTTAATTAATCACAAATTTATGGCTGTGACGTGTGATGCACAACTGATAATATACTTACATGCTAAAAAAAAAATTCCATCTTGCCGACAATTGTTATTCAATTTTCTTTCAAGTTTACCATTACACTAACAACACACTACAAGGGGGAACATTTGTAAAGTCAACATAAATAATCAAACACATATATCGACGCATGACAATAATTCTATTTCTCGAAACTAGTCTATGACAATAGGTATTAACCAAAGTATTTTTGCATGCTGCAAACATTGCTCAAATAAAGGTGATCTTAAATGTTCTACACCAATGTATTAGATTTTAAATATTATACATATTTTTATGCATAATTATTATTGTAATAATAATGTTATATAAAACTGTAATTTTAAAATAAAACATAATGGATTTATTGTTATTGATATTTTTTTCCAGGATGTTGGGAGCAGTCCGGAAACCCCAACGAATGTGATAGATCAGAGTGTTTGGCAGATAAAAAACCCCCAAAAGCCATGAACAATACCAAATTTTGTTGCTGTTCCAAAAATAAGTGCAATGAGAATTTCACTGATGCCTACATACCTATGGATGATCTGTCGTCTCCTGAAGCTGATCCACCTTCCACTGAAAGTCCCAATCTTATTATCTATATAGCAATTGCAGCGATATTTGGTATACTCGTCATTGGAATGGCCTCTGTGACCTACTGGTGTTGGAGATTGAAGCCTAAGAAAAGTGATGTCGAGACAGGGCAACATCCAATACCGTCCCCTGCAGAGTACAGCCTGGAGAAACTTAAACTTCTTAATGTTATAGGTAAATTGAATTAAATCCTTAGCATTTATTATTGATAGCGATTCACTATGAGGATCTTATTATTGTAAAAGATGCGGTGTATAACAAATTAACACAAAATCACAAAATTTAACGTTAAGTATTTTACAGAAGAGTAATTTGACCTATCTCTTTTTGTTTTAAAGTTATCAAAGAAGATTGTTACTGTTTTTTAATCGAAAAGCCAAAGTGGACTAGTTAAAATTAATTTTTAATATAAATAACCGATTATTAAATAATCTGTTCAATCAAACATCCGAATAATCGAATTCTTTCTTGACATTGGCCACATAGTACATATATAGTAGATACCTACTACAAAAATTAGATTGAACTATTAAGGCAAATACAATTTATTTTTATATTTTATCCAGGGACACAGACACAGATTGATAAAAAAGACCAATCACCCACACCCATATTCACCAAACGATCAAACCCATTTATATAAATAATAAATTGAAGAACCACAGTTTATTAAGTGTAACTGTTTTAACAGTTTTAACATTTTATCGTTTAACATTAATTAGATTTAACTTTAAAATTTAAAATATGTAAATATGTGATTAACATTTTGCTACGCTTGGTTATACTTTTTTTGTTTAAAAAACTATTTGTACAAAATATATACACATAAGAAAAAAAAACAAGAGAAAAGAAGTAAAAAAAAGAATAAATAAAAAAAAACGTAGAGGTAGTTTGGAAGCGTAAGTGCGTAACAAAGGTGCCGACAAATCACTTAGCCTGAAGGGTGTAGGTTCAGTAAAATATTTCAATACAGATATCAAAATCTAGGGCGCCACTAGCAATAAAACGCAACCCTGCTAGGAGGTTCCCAGATTGACCGGTTTTCCAAACTACGACTATTTAGCAATTAAAGTAAAGTGTAAAGTAAAATGATGGTAAACACAACAAAAAAAATAAACAAATACCACATCTTCAAACAAATACTATATCTTCCGATATAGAAGAATTTTTTATTAAAAGAAAGAAATAGGTAATTTAAATAAATATGTATGTGGACAGATATTGTTATATTTACGGCTACTTTAAAGATAGTTAAATTTAAGTACTATCTTTAGCATTTCAGGCGTGCCAATCGTGATCACGTAAGGCTTACAATCAAATATTTTAATTACATAAATACATATCACTTAATTCAAGAAATGGCATAAAAAAATATATAAATATAAATGCACATAAATATCGCCAAACTTATTTGAAATATAGACCAACAATCTTATTACTATGACATAAAAATAAGGAAATGTATATTTAAACACATTAAAAAAACTATTATAATATATGTTGTACTAGGTAGCATAGATGTTAAAAAAAAACTTAGCAATTGAATTTTCGAATTTGCACCAATAGACTTTCCGTAGCAAATTTGATAATCAGTCACAATAAAAAAAAAGAATAATAATAACGGAAAAATCTGACCTTTTTGCAATGGCAATAACAAATTGCTGATCTTACAATATTCCTGGAGAGGCGAATGCTTCTTTCCTAGTTGGATCCACTTGTCCTTATATAAGCGATGTCAACCAAGTCGGACGATAACAATCCGACAATAACAAGCCCCAAATGCGAGACAGCCAGTATAAAGGTGGAAGAATAGGTACGAACGAACGAATAGGTAAATTCACGAAGCCCTAAAATAGCACGAATAATAAATATCTTTTCTTTTTTTTTGAGATTGTCACACCTAAGGCTCACACAAAAGGTTTAAATTGTTGAAAGTAGGGTAAAAAACTTACTCAAGGATATAGGGCGGCTTCAATTGTAGTCCAATCTGGTATCTGGGATAAATATCTAAATGTACATAGATATATATTTCAGTGGTTCGTTAGAACTATCCTATTGGCTATAATATGACCATCCTGTAGATTAAGGAAATAATAGTTAGAATAAGAACCACGTGGGCCAGAAAAGATTACTTACAGATCAATTGCTTCAGAATCCGACATAAGTCGTGAATTGTGATTATAGTCACACCAATACATAAATCACATTCAAAAGTGAATTTCGATAAAACTCCCAACTATATTGGAATGCACAAATCGGCACAGAACAACGAAATTCGCTTAACAACAACTGCCTGAATACTCGACAGGAAAAATCCTCGAACCTCGACCAGCAACATTTTTGTGTGTCCAAAGAAATGTAGATAGCTAACGCGGGGACATCGTATGCGGAAGCAGAAGCATTCACGCTACATTTTTAATAAAATTTTCTTTTTATTAAACGCTCTGAGCTAATGAACTGAATTAATTAACTAGAATTGTAATTATTTATATTTACTTTAAAATGCGATTAGAAAAGGAAAAAAAATGAGTAAAATAAAAGTGCAACGTAACAATTTTTTGTTCCGTCAGGTTTTCAAAACACCGATTTTCAGATATATAGTTTTGACCATTATTCGAATAACCGGTTTTAGAATATCCAGTTTTAACCTCCATTCGATTAACCAGTTTTATCTGAAATCGGTTTTTACGGAACCCGTTTAGCCAATTTCACTGTTTTCCAGTTTTTGCCAGCCAGCAGTTGCAAATACCCTTTTAAAATATGGCAAACTTTAATAATTAATAACAACCTCATTCATTGGCAGTCTCACCTTTGGCATACTGACGAGAACTAATAAGTTTGAAATGTAGTTATTTTCTACATGTCATTAGTTAAAAAATTTTTTCCTCCCAGTGCAGTATAGATTAGTAGGTCACTTTGTGGTAGTAGGTACACTTGTCAGTGCACAATTCAGTGGCGGCTCGTGACATTGAGAATAGGTGAAAAAGAAAAAAAAAACACCGCAGGCGAAAATTTTTAAGGTCAAATGGCTTTAAATGAATGGAAATTTTTAGTTGCATTTGCATATTTCCGAAAAACTGATGTTAGTGAGGATTTTCATTTAAATTTTATAAAAAATAGAAATATTAGTTCGGCTTGTGGACTTCTGCGAACAGTAACGCACACCATACATGTATGTTTCAAACAAGCTTTCTGGTTACGACAGCCTGGCGTGCCTTTCCCAAAATTTTTAAGTCCCCCCTTATTCCACACGTCCGACTTTACACCCACAATTAATCACGGCATTCAGAAAAGTTTTTTTTTAATTAAACACATCCACACAACCACTTATACTCCGAATACCATTCATTCCAAAACTTTCGAACATACACATTATCATTTGACTTCCCCTTTTTTCCATATCGAGACAGGCACAGGTCTCTCGCAATTTAAAAAACCTTTTTTGTCCTAAATTTTCCATCTGGAAAATGGCGTTTTCTAATAAAATACATACTCTGGATCATACAATTTCAATATAGAATTATACCTAAATTATAAAATTTATATAACCACTGGTGCACATAAATTAACTATGACATTAACACGTTGACTGCGAGATAATCTCAATGTACTTTGTCCGTGACTGCGATACATATCTTCGGGGATATATAACAAAACTTCTTCTGTGTGCGGTACATATCCCCGGGGATATGTAATTTTTTTTACATTTGACCCTATAAAATTGAAAATGACACAATTATTGCTATAAACTTGCATGTATCTATAACTATATATCCTAGGATACTAACGTTTTCATTCGCAAAGAGTTTTGAAAAGAAAATAATAGAAAAATCATTATTTCTAAAAAGTACAAATTCTGCAACTTCCACAAGATACAGTAAAAATGTGATTATTGAGATTCGCATATTTTTTATAATGAGTACATACCCCCCGAGGTATGTACCGCAGTCAACGTGTTAAGAGATGAAATATCCTTTGTAGGTTATATGTCATCACTATTCAACCTCTAGCAGATGTCTAATATTTTCCCTAAATGATTATATAACATCGATTATTTCTAGACATTCTTAAAAATATACAGGGTGGTCCGAATTTTATGCAAGGACCTTCTTGTTTTAAAAACATAGGTCTGGAACGGCCCCGTTTTAGAGATACAGGGTGTTGAAGTTGTTAAAAAAAAATTGATTTTTTGTTTATATATCGGGAATCTATTAATCGATCTCAATAAAATTTGGTACAGATAATGTATGATAGTAGGCCTTACATTCCCTAAAATATGACCTTTAAAGGTTCAACCAGTGGTGTACAACTGGACAGGGGTCACCCCTTTTTTTACAAAAAAATACGTAAAAAACGTGACTTTAATTTTTTTCCCTAAGATTCTCGCTCGAGATAATGCGATCGCTGATTGATAGAATAAAATCTCATGAAAAATTATACCAATCACCAGCTGGTGAAACAGAATGTTGTGTTTTAATGCAATCTTGAACCTGGAGCTTATTGTTTTAAAAAATTTTAATTTTGCCGAAATTTAATTTTCAAAGTGAAGGAAATAAAATTACTGTTCCAAACAAAATTACTGATCACGTGGCTCGTAATCATTTATAAAGGTTCTGTATTAATATGTGTTACCATAATCCTGTGTTCTATTTATGGGAGAATAATAACTAAAATTTATACAATGAAATAGGCATTATTGAAAAAAAATCTTTTTTCAAAGGGTGAAGGGTTAAGTGAAAACAGTAATAAATCAGGACATGTGATTTTACCAGTTATAAATTTATGTAACAATGATCAAAATCTAATCTTGTTTCTTCTCATATTAGCTTACTAAATCTATTTTGAATACACGATTTTGTCTAAACTTTGATGAATTTTTAAAATTGTATTTGGAGAGTAATAGACTTGTGCTAGAGAGGGAGTAGTATATTATTATTGAGCAGACTCCATTTGTGCCCAGGAATCACCATTCGGTGTAGCGATGAGCAAAACCTGAAAATCCTTTTTAATTAGGGGGTCAAATGCCAATTGGTGTCAATATTTCATATTTAAATAAGCCTTACTCACAAAGAGGGTGCTTATTTTCCCAGTATGAGTATAGCTGGCCAAGGGGATCAACACATTTTAAACCGCTCTGGTACCAACTGACAAAATTAATATAATACATTTATGTGAGGCTTTATACAGTGCCTTCATAAATGTCCGAGTCCCACGTGACCGCGACTGTTAGACATTCAAACTTACAATGGAGTCAGTGATTAATACAAAATTCCCTAAAGACAGAAAATGGAATCCAGTGGAGTATGTATTTCAATTATTTCCAAACAGAACTTTAATTTGCAAAATGTGTTTCTTTTTTCAATAGAAAATAACTATTTTTTACATTTTTATTTAAAAAATAATCATACTTCTCGCAGGTATTTTGAATTTTTATCCCATTCTATATTAAAAAAGTATTTTTTGATTGGAATTTTAAAAACATAGGCTCTTTTATAATCAACTTTGTCAGAGATAATGAAAATGTTAATAAAACAAAAATTTTTTAGTGCTGATATTTCCAGATGGTGTCAAAGTTTGTCATGGCAACAATGTAGTAATTGCAGAATCTTTTATTGAAATTTGTGTGATTTATGCGCCAGAAGTTTGGTTCACCATTTTGACAAAAATGAATTATCTGAAGCAAATAAAACATTACTGTCATGTCGTAATTAAGTAAATTTCTGGTGAATTACACTGCTACGTAATGAAAAAATTATGATAAAACTAACGGTAAGCTTTTAAATAAACCTAGCAAATTCTAGGTCAGGGAAGATATGGTTGTGTTTGGCGGGGCATGGTGGAAGAGCAAGAAGTCGCTGTTAAGGTGTTTCCCGCCCACCACCGCAACTACTTCCTCAACGAACATGAAATGTACAAACTCTCACGTGAAAACTCTGCCTTACTGAAATGCTATGGGGGCGGGGAATACTCCATAGGGCCAAGCGCCCCCGCAGACTATCTGCTTCTTCTCAGTCTGGAAAAAGAATGCTTGCAGGACCATCTGAAGAACCACACTTTGGATCTTTCCACTTTAAGCAAAATGAGCTTGGGCATTGCCAAAGGATTGGCACACTTGCATTCAGATCTTCGCAAGCCTTGCATAGCACACAGAGATATTAACACAAGGAATATTTTAGTCAGGCCGGATTTATCCTGCTGTATCTGTGACTTGGGATTGGCCGTCATTCCTAAGAGAGCTGAAAATAAGTCCATAAGTGAAGCTGGTGAGTATTTTTATACAGTTAAGGTGTATGTTTAGCTCTGAAAACTTTAGAAGTGAGATATAATTATAAGGAAAGAATATTTTTTATCAATGTTTTTAAATTATGTTATTTTTCTTTTCTCTCAAACTGATATTTACTACTGTACAGTATCTTTCTAGCGGGAACCCTGAATATCGGAACGCTTTGGCATAACTATGCCATGTTAATAGTTATCTAATTGACTGATTTTACAACTGTCTAAATAATTTTGAGACTAAACTTACAAATAACTCTACACCTTCCTCTTGTGACTCCATATAGCAACACGGGGCGGAGTAGTCAATCTCATTTAATTTATTCTTATAGCTTGGAAAGTCCGCCTAAAAACCAGCTATTTGATATATCTTTCTTTTCCAATTATTACCAATTTAACAACTTATTTAAATATCTTGGAATTCCTACGTGTTCTTTCGAATGCATTTCACACTTTATTAGAAATATCGATTTTTCTCTTTATACCAGATGCTCAACACATGGCCCCGACGATCTAAGTGAACTTGTTAAAAAATATTGCTAAGTTTTATGAGGCCTTCTACGAAAGGCGGCCTTGTGGCGACGCTAAACCTACTTGAAAACTCTTAACTTTTCGATAATTAGTGTTGACTGAAATATTTTACTTTTTGGCCCATCCATTCCGAGAACTAACAAATAAATTACCACGCATCCCGGCTTTTGTTAAAGTGTTGTGTTTTAGTTATGAGATGAATAATCTAAAACTATTGGTCATTATAATCAAATTATTCGATACATCTCTATAAAAACTTTAAATAGCAATAAAACAGAAAAAAACAATACTCATTTTTTTTATCAATCTAGGTACTTTGCGGTACATGGCTCCGGAAGTCCTTGAAGGTGCTGTAAATCTTAGAGATTGTGAGAGTGCCCTGAAACAAATTGACGTATACGCCTTAGGTTTAGTTTTGTGGGAGTTAGGCTCTAGATGTGCAGATATGCAGAATGCCGAACCCCATTCTTATTTACCTCCCTTCTCCAAAGAGGCTGGGGAGAGTCCCACATTGGAACAGATGCAGATGCTCGTCAGTAGGAGAAAAGTCAGACCTCTGTGGCCTGCATCATGGAAGGATACTTCGGCAGCAAGGTTGCTGTGTGAAACTGCAGAGGACTGCTGGGACCAAGTGAGTAAAATTTCATTTCATGTGAAGTATAACTTCAGTAATCTGAAGTCGCAGTTTTTTATACAGATTAAACTTATTTGCATTATGTGTATTTTTCTAGTTTGTCTAAAATCCGAAAAGTCGATAATCTCAATCTGTTGCAGTTTGAAACTATTCAGATTAATGAGGTTGTACTGTATTTAATTAACTCAAACTATCTGTGCTGTATAATTTCACAATCTTAAATTAAACTAATCAAATCGCAGGTAATTTTTTTAATGACTACCCTTATATTCCCGATTTATAGGTGTATAGGCCATTGACATACATAAAATCCAGACGAAAATAAACTATAAGAATGCATGTATTTGAAAACTATATCTTCCTTAAAACTGCAAATTAAAAAAATTGTGCTAGCAACTTTTTATAAGAAAACTAGTAACATGATGTTATTCCACACTCATTGACTAGGTATTTTACGATTTTTTTTAATCATAAAATATTTATTCACACTGGCATTATTGCATTTTAAAGTTTAATAAAAATATCACAGCCTAGCAAATTTGTCGAAAGTAAAAGATTATGTTTGTAAAAAACCTCTTATTTAAGTTAGTCATTTAGTGTTTGGAAATATTTTAGGTAAACGATCATATTTACTTAACTTAAATAACTATCTAATGCAACTGTTTTGCTTTTATCTTTTATTGTTAACACAGGCCAATAGAAGTACCACTGTATACTAAATAGTAGACATGTCGAAAATTTTATATCAATTGTTCACAAATTTTATAGTATTTTGAAGTGTATTATGAATTTTTAAATAGATTACACACCTTATTACCAAACGTAAAATTATTACCGTTGGTGATATTCCATATAAAATGTATTAATATAAAATATTTAAAAAGTCAATAAATAACATAGTTACTATTTTGTTTATCAGGCTTCATTAAAATTCTTCAAAATAGCATGACAGTGGGAGATGGTGACATACTGTCAATGTAAAATTTGCAGCCTTTTACACTTAGTCGCACTAGGTATATCTCTGCCCTGAACTATTAAATCCAATTAATGTAGGATGGAAATATTCTATGCCCACTGAGCGCAAAAGTACAAAAAAAGAACGACGTTGAGAATGTTTATTATACAGGGTGTCCCACCGTGAACTGCGTCGATCAATATCTAGGAAAGTACTGCTCCGAAAATTTTGAAAATTTGGCAACATGGCAATGTCCCTGGGGCAAACACAATTAAAATATATGGAACTCTCCTGCACTTCCGGTTATACCGGAAGTCGACACCAACTTCGTTATTTTAAATGGGACACACTATACATTATAGCAGTTTCGTATTTTTATTAAATATTCCCTATACATACCTAGGAGTTATAGATTTTGAGATATTAATTTTTAAAGAAAAAATTTCACAGATTTTTGCTGCCTGTTAGAGCCAAATTATTAAAGCAAGTGTATCTTACAGTTAATAACTAGAAGATTAGAATGTGTTGACCTTTTAATTGGAACAAATGACATTCTAAGCTTGTATGATAATGGTTTGTACATTTATAAGTCTGGATATGTTGTTTAAAAATTGGTAAGCTATGGAATTAAAACTTATTATTTAAAGCTATTTTCCAAGGTTCATGAACTTTGCCTTTAAGGTATCGAATTTTTCCTTAAAAATTTTAGTGGCATTAGTACTTCATTTATTTTCATTGGTGCTTTCTTAGTTTAAGAAATAATTGAATTTTTTATAGGTGTGTCCCAAAATATTTTAGATATTTTAGATTTTAGATATTTTAAATTTTAGTAAATTATGTTGTGTCATTCATGATAATTACATATTTTAATTAGAACATCTTATGATACAGCAATAGTTATTGTTATACAGATTAAACCCCCAAAGTGTCCCGATCTAAAGAAATTTGATGTCACTCATTGTTTAGTGTTTTTGAAAATTTCAGTTGATAACATTCGTTATTCTATTAGTTTGTTTCTATTAGTTTTATACAGGGTATCCCATAATTATTGCAACAAAATGATAGGGATTGTAGAGGGCATAAAAATAAGCAATTTTGCCTTATAAACCCCTGTCCAGAAATATGCCGTTTGGCTGCTATAATCCAAGTCAAGTTGGGCGACCGCGCAGACCAATGCACAGGGCCAACTCGGCCTATCCACCTGTTGGGAAAGATTTTGTCCAAATACTGCCGCACTGGCAAAGTAAAGTGGGTTGGAGCGCCATCATGTTGAAACCACACATGTCAGCTCTTATGTCAAATGGCACATTCTCCAATAATTCCGGAAGCATATGCTGTAGGAATTGAGCATAAACGTGCCCATTCAATCAATCAATGAACAATCATGCCCAGCTGTGTACTGAGTAATGTGGAGGACACTTTGAGCAATTACTCTAAGCTGTTTCAATGAACTGATATTTTTGGCCAAACAGCATATTTCCGGAAAGGGGCAAAATTGCTTATGTTCATGCCCTCTACAACCCCTATAATTTTGTCGCAATAATTATGGGACACCCTGTATAAACATATTTCATTTAACTTTTACTTTCACATTACAAAGTTATGTTATACTTGGAAAAGAATATATGACGGGTAAATCTATGAAAATATTATGTAGATCATTATTCAAAGATCTTGGTATAATGACTTTGCCATCCCTATGTGTGGCGTGTATAATCTATAAAAATTAAACTACAGCTTCTTAACGATATTTGTAACAGAAAAGTCTTATGCGAAAAAGTTCTATTTTTGCGTTTTTTCTTCGTAAATTACAGTTCAGCTATGAATCAAAATATTTTCTCTGGAACAGTCCTATCCGTGTCTTGTACGATGAGTTACATGCTGTAGACCAGCCGCGTAAACAAATCGTCGTTGAAGGATATAAAGATACTTCTGTTTTTGTGGAATTTTTCAATGCAAAAGTACAAACTAAGAAAAATAGATATTTAAAAAAAACTGATATTTTCTTACTATAATAATTAATAGTAATTAATTACTATCTTCCTTTCTACCCCAAATTTCAGGTATTCCCCTAATTGTGTCAGTAGCTTCAAGTATATGGTTGCGCAATTCTTCCACCGTAGCAATTGGAGTATTGTTAACCAATGACTTCAAGTGACTCCAAAGATAAAAGTGCATTGGAGTTAGATGGGGTGACCGAGGTGGCCACGTCATAGGATCAAAGCGTCCAATCCATCGCTAAGGAAACGTTTCATTCAAAAGTGTCGTTACTTCTCGAGTACTGTGTGGAGGAGCTCCATCTTGAAGATAAAACATGCGTGCTCGAACTTGTAATGCCATATCGTCCAATAATTCAGGCAACCGGTTCTCCAAAAAGTCAACATATGTTGGTCCATTTAGTCGTCCTTCAAGTAAATAGGGACCAACAAGTACATTCGCCTATTATGCGAGCCCAAACTACCGAGATCCGATGTTGAAAATGAGTTTTCCGAATCGTGTGAGGATTTTCATCCGCCCATATGTGCATATTATGGAAATTCGCTTCATCACGGGTAAATGTTGCCTCATCTGTTACACAAACTTAAGCAGGAAAGTCTACTTGATTGGCACATTGCCATAAAAACCATCTGCAAAAATGCATCCATTGATCACAATCCGGGGGTAAAATCTGTTGAACTGGTTGCAGATGATAGGGGCGCAACAGCTGGCGCCTTAAGATGCGAAGTACGGTACGAGATGAGGTTCCTACATGCTGTGCGAGTCGTCGCGCACTAATTTTGTGATCTAATCAAGATTTTCCAACACTGCATCTTCAACATTAAGGTTCACTTGCTAACCACGTCCTTCTCCTCGAAGAATAACACTTTCCGTATCTCAAAGCCGCTGAGCGCACTGTAGGATTGTATTTGCACATGGGGGGTGACGTTGTTGCCATCGTTCCCGATACAACTTAATCGCCGCAAGCGCATTTTCTCTGGCTGCACCATACAGTAACACCGTATCGACACGTTCAGAAATAGTAAATGCATTGTTTTCTTGGTTCATTGTAAAACTACTTTGTGCGTAAACTAAAAAATTAAGCAAAGTAAGAAAAAGAATATCGTTTTTAATGTAATCGGCACGCTATTCTTATTTTTTACTTCTTTATAAAAATTACACTGTTACTATCGTGGAATTACAGAAAAACTTTTGCCTGGAATCTTTCACTTTATAACACTGACGGGTCCATGGATGATGCTTAATATTTAATAATTAAATGAATATTGAATTCAATACAAATACAAAATCAGTTGACTGCACAAATTTTTTGACAATGTAACCTTACCTTTTAGTATTACTACCATTAGATTTATACTGACTTAAATTATAAGGTTGCATCTCGGGTCACATAAAAATATTTCCAAAGTTTTTAATAAATAACACAGGGTCAGCCTTCATTTTCGTTGAATAAATGAACTTTAATTTACAAAAAAAAAAAAACGTGAAGATAGAACTTTTTCATATAAGACTTTTCTATTACAAATATCAGGAAGCTGTAGTTTAATTTTTATAGATTATACACGCCATATCTTGTATATTTATTGATTTGGTCTTTATGTGTCACAATTAGAAAGAAGGTCTAATATCCAGTCACATAATACACGTTTTGGTCAAGCTATACAAGCCGACCAGACTGCCAGTAGGCCAACCTATACTCTGGATACATAAGAATGTAGGTATATAACCATGTTACATCATAAATGCTTTGAAGAGGGAGACAATATTTAACAAGAAAAATTGAAATCTAAGAGGAAAAAAATCTATCAAATTCCAGGTAGTTCTAGGCCCTCATCTCAGTTGAAATTATTTAGATTTTTCTAGATTTCTATTGCTTCTTTGTCTTGGCCAAAACTTCTTGTCGAATTCTGGCATTTTTTTAGAATGGAATAAAAATAGGTGATGAAATAGTGACAGTCCTTACCTAAAACTACCCCTTGTAGTAATTCTGTGTAAATCAGTGTTCAGATGTCTTATATATGTAATATGAATACAAAACTCGCAAAATCTTTAAGATTTCACAAAAATATGATATGTACCATCTTCCTAAGTAGCACTAACGAATGACATAGAATTTCTTTATTTTCGAACATTCTAGGTGGTTTTGAAGTCGATTTGGGGGATTGATTTAGAAAACTTGATATTAAGCAAGCACAAAAAAAATGATCAAAACAGTAACAAAGCTAAATAAAACTAAAGTTGCACTAACAGAAACAATTACGATTCCAATGAATTACGTCAAATTCCTTAAATCTGAAACATTTTAGGAACTAACTTTTAAATATGGAAATAAACAAAATTCTAAAACTAAGCAAGCACAAATGAGGACAATCAAAGCATTAAAAAGCACTAACTACGAATTATGTCAAATTCCTTAAATCTGAAACATTTTAGGATCTAACTTTTAAATATAGAAATAAACAAAATTCCAAAACTAAGCAAGCACAAATAAAAGGCATTAAATGTTCTTGGAACTAAATACTAAGACTAAGAATCATAAACACATAAAAATCCCTTATATGAACTCACATTAATTACACTTTTTTAAATATTTTTAGCAAATCAAAATAACCTTTTAAATTGTGCTTTAAACAATTTTAATACAAATTTATACATTTTTTACCACTTAATAACTGAAAATGATTGATAATCATGTTCATTATTTGTATTGATGAAAAATTTATATCTTAGGATGCAGAAGCACGTCTGACATCCCTTTGTGTAGTCGAGCGCCTTGTTGAACTGCCAACGCTAAAGGGTCGTGTATTGCATCCAATGCATCCGCCAGCTAGCCCTTCTCCGTTGATAAACAACAACCACCTTCACGATCATCAAATAGATGCTTCTGTAGGTACGATAGAAACACTTTTATCTCCATCAGAGGAGAATTGTAAAAATTCCAACCAATTGGCAGTCTGCGTAACACCTCTCCAGCCATACCAAGGAAGGAATCCCTGTTTAGAGAGAAATCTCTTATCGGGTTCCAGTGATAGTCTATTAATCGATAAATCTTCAAAACACTGCACTAGTTCCGAATCACAGAATCTGATAACAAACGATTTCCTAAATTTCCAAATAAATCACCGTGCCACACCCATCCCTTACCTCCAAAACGCCGTTCATGGCTTCCCGAAGCAGCAGAACACAAGTCACGAAGTGCAAACCCAGAACAAAGCCAAGTTCAAATGGAATGGCTTGAAGAAGCTTTTTAACTCCAAACGGCATGGTAGCAATAACAGCGTGTGCAAAGAGACTCAGGTGAAGCTCAACAGCAAACTTGTAAACGGTTTCGGTCAGAATGATGTCACCACATCCCTTTTAGGTGAAACTGAAACTCAGCGGCCTTCAACGTTGCCCCTACAAGTCAAGCCAACCGATACTTCGAACAGTTGCGGCGTCTCGCAGATAATAAGACGTAAGAATAGTTTGTCTCGCCAGCGCTCCTTGGAACAGTTCAGTGAAGTTTTTTCTTCGACCAGTGACTTATCAAGACTGAAAGATCCTTCTTTGAGAGTTAAGACCCCTGGGGACGTTCCTCCATCTGTCAGGAGAACTAGAGGAAAAGCAGCAACAGACTCTGCTCGTTTCTCTCTCTATGATGACAGAATGATGTGCCGTGGACAGTGGGGTAGCGCTCCCGACCTAGAACCTCCAGGACCCCTAAAACCCCCACAATTAAACGAATTACAAGACAGGGATAGTATAAGTAGTTTCTGAATATATTATTAATGCCATTAGGCAGCCGTTGAATGTTTGCAAAGCTAATGATTATAAACATGGCTATAATTTTGGTGGACGTAGAGTACTACTATGAGAAGGACTTGTGCTTTCACTTACTTTATATACATTGATTTTGTAACCATACTGCACAAGCGATGAAGTAAAAAAAATAAAAACAATTATTGTATAAAACAACCATTTTGAAATATACTTAAAAATTAAGTGAAAACTTAATTTTTAATTTCAAATTTCCATGATAAAATAATATTTCGTTACAGTATTTTTAAATGTAATATTACAATTATTTTGCAAAACAAATTTGAGATAGTCAATCTTATGTCTTACTTGGACAAAAGTCGTCTTTTTGTAATTGAGGAGTGCTGAAAAACATTTGATATTTCTTTGATTTAAGCAGTCCTTTGTAATTTTTTTACTTTTTCACTTTTTATCATGCAAATAAAGGGTTCAATATTAGAGAAAAGAAACAATATTAAGAATAACAGAATATGAATAAATATTTAATTATTTAATCTAATTTATTTTACATGTATTCTTTCATGCTGAACAAAGTGAACAGTTGGAGATTATTAAACTGAATACTATTTTACCAAAAGTGATATTTGCATTCATTTCAATTAGATGAATTGTACAAAAGAACGATATTAAAAAAATTCAAATTTGCTGTACCTACATAATATACAGGGTGGTCCGAATTTTATGCAGGAAACTTCGAGGGTAGATAGATCTCTTTAAAATAATATGTGTTTGCCTTATAAACATAGGTTTGGAACGGCCCCGTTTTAGAGATACAGGGTGTTGAGCTTTTAAAAAAAATTGATTTTTTGTTTATATCGCACACTACCTCACAGGTGGTGTAGAAAGGAGTGCAAATAATTTTGTTGATGTGCTTACAAATTCTTCTTGTAATATTATAGTTAGAAGTGTCTGCCACAAGGGGATTGTATTGGTATGAATAACTTGAGAATGGCGAATGTTAGGGAAAAAATTAAAGTCACCTTTTTTACGTATTTTGTGCATTAAAATATAAATCAGTTACAATGACATGTAAAAAATGCAGTGGCGTAGGTTTTTTTGTAAGAAAAGGGGTGACCCCTGTCCAGTTGTATACCACTGGTTGAACCTTTAAAGCTCATATTTCAGGGAATATAAGGCCTACTATCATACATTATATGTACCAAATTTTATTGAGATCGGTCAATAGATTCCGGAAATATAAACAAAAAGTCAATTTTTTTTGACAACTTCAACACCCTGTATCTCTAAAAGGGTGCTGTTCCAGACCTATGTTTATAAGGCAAACACATATTATTTTAAAGAGATCTATCGGCCCTCGAAGTTTCCTGCATAAAATTCGGACCACCCTGTATATGCTTAGCACAAGTTCTGAATGAAATAACTGAATAGTTTGTTTATTAGGGGCATGCAGTTCAAACGATTTTTTTCATGTATAACAGTTCTAGATATACTACGTTGTCCAAAAAATAAGTTGAATTTGTTTAAAAAGTAAAAATTCTTTATGCTTCGAAATCAATTTCGTCGCCTTCAAAGTAACCCACGCAATACAATGCACTTATGCCAACATTTTTTCCAACTCTCGAAACAGTCTGAAAAGTCCTTTTCCGGTATGGCCTTCAATGCTCTCGTCAATTCAGGTTTTATTTCTTCAATCGAGTGGAAACGGTGTCTGCGAAGTGATCTTTTGAGTTTAGGGAATAGCCAGAAATCACTCGGTGCTAATACAGGCGAATATGGTGGTTGCGGAACGATATGAGTTGAATTTTTGGCGAAATGGTCTCGAATTATCAATGCAGTAATAAGCAATTTTATATATTTTATAGACAAAAATGAGAAATTTACAGTACAAGTCTTTAAGTATGTACATGTATTGCTTGTGTTCATAAGATCTCATGCGCTTCATTTTCTAAGAATTGTTTTCGAATAGAGATTAGGCTTTTTTCGCGATTAATTATTGGTGAATATCTGACTTATAGTTACTATTTCTATCTCTTTTGATCTTAGTTGTTATATGGTAGCTTACAGCTTTTCACTCACTTATACTACACATATTACAACATACGACTTCACTCGCGAAAAAAAGCCTTTTATTTGATTTCTATCATTCCAAATTGTTGAAATCTTAGTGTGACGTGCCACATTCTTTTGCTTGCTTGCATTAATTTCTCCGTTTTTTAATCTACAGGGCTGATTTTGATGCTGTGTGAAACATCCAGGTTAGAATAAATTTTTTTTTTCTCAAAAACTAGGCTTGATCGCACAAAAATAACTTCAGATTCGTGTTCAACCCCTTCGAAAATAGGGGGGTAGGAAAAATATGACGATTTGGGAGGGTTACGATATAGTAAATTATTCATAGAACTATCAATCTACAAAAAATAATTATATGCTTTCATAGTACCTGCAAATTTTAAATAAGTAATTCACCTTATTTTTTGGAGAAAGGTTCTTTCTGAACTAGCTGATCCAATAATTTCCATTTTTTTCAGTTTCAGATATTTACAAAACCTAAACATAGCTAACACCCGTAAGCACAGTCGATCACCAGCAACTCGCCGAAGTTATACCTGGCGAATCTCTGATGAGTCGCTGGCGAAAGAACGGCACGTAATTTCTATTGCATAGACGTTCGCCCGGGATCTCTGTTTTGGCGAATCACCAGATGAGTGATAGTCTCAACTACAGGCGCTTAAGCATGCGCAATGCTATTTTACACCGAATATGTACTGTTCTAACCTGAGTTTGTGCATGACATGGTGCTTTGAAATGTATTACTTGAGCATCTCTGGTATAAATAGTTGTTTGTATCACATAAATTATTGTCAAAGCATAATTATCTAAAGGTGTTGTGAATTTTAAGGGGAGTCTTTCGTATAAAGGTTTTATCTAGGACGCTTTGTTAAAAAGATTTAAATAATATAAAAACTAGTAACTAAAATAATTTGAAATTGGGCACATGTATTTATGTAAATATTATCCAAAATCTGAGGCCTTTTTCTAAAATGTAGATGCTCCAGTGGCGGAGATACAGTGTATTGGTGACATATTTTTTAAAATAAAATAGTATGCCAGTCCTTATGGTAACAATAATAATATATTCGGATTCGTCTTTCAATTTTCTACAAATTATTACTCTCACGTTTTTTGAAAAAAGCCTGATTTTCGAGTAAAACTTAAAAAACGAACTGAAAACACTTACTTAAATAACATACAAACACTAATCATTAGATTATTTAATGAAATAAAGAAATTAATAACTAGTCATGATTTTAATGATTTTATTTGAGTAAATGCTCAAAAGTACTCCGTTTCGACAAACACAGGTGCGACATCTTTTTGAGTAACGAAAATATAATTTGTTCGAAATTTATTGTTGCTTGAATATGATGAAAAGCAATATTTATTCTTTTTTTGAACTGCTCAGAATTTCAAACAAAGTTGTTATTGCAACCTACTATGTAATTTTAAACCGAATTTTATTTGAATATCGAAGTGTGTTTTCAGTTAGATTTTTAAGTTTTATTCAAAAATCAGACTTTTTTCAATAAACAAGAGTAGTAATTAGTAGAAAATTGAAAGATGAATTCGAAAATATCATGATTTATGACCGTAAAGCAGTGGCGTACTATTTAATTTAGAAAAATATGCCGGAAAATGCCTCAGATTTTGGACAATGTTTACGTAAATACATGTGCCCAATTTCAAATTATTTCAGTTAAATTATTTAAAAAAATTTAAAATATTTTTATAAGTTTAACACCCTGTATCTTTTTAACGAAGCGTCCTAAATAAAATCTATACGATAGATTCCCCTTAAAATTCACCAAAGAATACTAGGTTTCATTTTTGGTCACCGTTTGTGAACACCCTGTATAGGTGTGAGTATATCTAATCAGAAATATATCTGTTTGCATTATACAACACTAAAATCACAATCCATTATTGGAACAATCTCAAAAACACAATGAAAATAGGTTACTTACTTTCTGGAGAAACGCTGGAGATGCTACTAGCAATCTCTGGCAATTCTTCGGCGCTTCGCCATAAGTTTCACTAATGCGCCTGCTCGACTTAGCTGACGAACGACTGAGCATTGAAAATCTCGCCCAGCGAACGGCGAATCTCTGGCGAGTCGCTGGCGATCGACTATGCATACGGGCATAAAATTTTTAATAAAAAAAATCCGTTATTTTCCAAAAAACATGTCTTAAAAAAATTGCAGTATTCTATTACCAACCAAATTCATAAAAAATATTCATTTAAATGGTGCGATTCAAAAAAAGTTAAGGACTGTGTACTGGTTTTATAATTTTTTGATGTTAAAAAATTGTGTGTTTGAGGGGAAAGGGAAAACAAAATGTAATCACTATAATCACATAAGGAGTACTGAATGTTTAGTTTGATTAGCACGAAAAATACATGTTAAAATATTTCTGCATATTTTTCCTTGCTGTTCTAGAAGGATGAATGAAAGAAATAATTAGTCAATACTGAAGAGATCTGATGTATGTAATGCATGATTTACGTTACAAAGCCTACAAAAATCTAGGCTTTTATAAAAAAAAATTATGACCTTTAAGGTAAGCCATATTTTAGGATTATTTTTGGCTATATGATAGTAGCACTGATTTATTATTTTTTAATAGAAATATTTATTTTTATTTAGACATTTATTTATATAAGTTGTACATTTATTTCCAGCTTTAAATATTTGTTTTTTTTATGTAATTAGTGCAATAAAATTTAATATAAAAGATTAAAACAGATCTAAAGTTTTTCTCACTATTTTATTTTTTTTTTTTACAATCAGAAGATTGTCTTTAATTGCAATATAACAATTTAAAATTGAAATATTTGCATACTCAAATTAAAAAATAGTATATTGCTGCCTTATGTGAATAAAAAACAAAACACTGCCCCCACTATTTCTGTGGCGGGACTCCTAAAAACTCAAATGTTGTTTTATCGATATCGAGATTGGCATAGCCACAAATGCATATTTGTAATATTGAAAAGAAACGGCAATAGTCAATACTAGTGATGTAACAATTGTCAATTTTTAGGCATTCATGAATGCAAATATCTGTCGCCGATATTCGCAAATGTGAATGCGAATATTCAGTTTTAATGTTAAAGTAAAGATTAATAAAAAATATAATTGCAAGATTATCTTAGCGAAAAAAATGTAGGAAATTAATATTTTTGTCTCTTAATATCTTCACATTTAAAAAAATATCATTTTTTTCTGATATTCATAATCGCAAAATGTTTGTCTTAATTTTGCACTGTCAAGATATATGCGAATATTTGCGCATGCGTATATTCGTTACATCACTAGTTAATACACGTGAAGAGAGCAAAATCATTTCAACTAGCCAAGACTCTTCGATATTATATCGATTTGAATTGGTGTATTTTCGATATTATTTCGATAGTCAAATTTTCAAGAAAACCTATATATATCGATATTATTTTGATCTCAATTGGTAATCATCGAATCGATATTTTAGGAGTCCCTGCACTGATCTATGTTGTCATCCTAAATCATGACTGGTGCTGTTGGATATACATAAAAATGATGTTATTGACATTGTCGAATACAAAATGAACAAGCGTTAAATTAATGGTGGCGAAATTTATAGTTTTCCTAGTTTTAACATTTTCAGAAATAGAAAATATGTACACAATCCTAATAAAAAAATTTTCGAGTTATAAGTGAAAAACCGGAAATTATAAAAAAAATATTATATATAAAATATAAAAAAACTGTATAAATAAAAAGATATGGGACATTGCAGAAAATGTCTAAAGCCCGGTGTCTCTTAAAAGAATGATGTTATTACGATGCAGTTTTTGCCGTTTCATATCTCTTAAGAATCGAACTCAAGACACCTTATCTTCTTTATTATGTATAAATATATTATTTTTCTGTTGATTGTAGATGAAAATTAATGTTCTTTTATGATTTTCATAAAAGATGGCCGACGAGGAAATTTTGTTCTCATTATATTTATGTGTAAGAGTTAAGTCTATGTTATGGCATTTCTTAAATTGTTTTCTTTCAGTAATTTATCACACTATAAATTGGACAAAGAAATTACAATTTACATGTAAATTCAGTTAAGTTTTTTTGATTTTTTTAATTGAGTTGTCACCAGTGGCGGCTCTTGACATTGAGAATAGGTGAAGCATATTCATTGATTGACTAAAAATAAAAAAAAGTGGCAGGCAAAATTTTTCAAATTTTCAAGCTCAAATGATTTTAAATTAATCTGGAAATTTTTAATTGCGTTTGCCATGTTACCGAAAAACTGATGTTCGCGAGAAGGATTTTCATTTAGATTTTATAAAAAATAGATTCGGCTCATGGACTTAATGATGGGTACAGATATTTCCGAACGTACACTTTGTCTTTTGACTTCCCCCTTTTTTTCACATCTAGAGAAGGCACAGACCTCTCGCAATTTAAAAAATCCTTTTTGTCCTCAATTTTCCATCTGGAAAATGGCATTTCTGATAAAATACATACTGGATCATACATAGGAAACATTTGTACAATTATTGATGCAAAACAAATATTAACAAGGAACCGTTATAATCGTGCACTGGGCGACATATCATATAAACTGTTTAAAGGCAGGCGATTCCGCGTCACTCGTTCCCCCACACCGTAATTAACTCACGTATTGGACGCCTCGTCATGACAACCGCCGTAAATAACGTTACAAAGTGAAGCGGAATACAAACTAATTTCGATCCGCGTCACTTATGCTATATGTTGTATGGTATGAGGTTGATGTTCGCGCTCAACGAAAACAATGTTTTTTTAGAAGGCGTTCACCGCACAACTATTCTGTTTATTTCTGCATATACAACAAACAAACAATACATTTTCAATATAGAATTATAACTAAATTATAAAATATATATAAAATTAAAAATAATTTTAAATTGCACAACCAAACGGAAATTTTAGGTGAAGTGGTGCATCACTTGCATCACCTGGCGAGCCGCCACTGGTTGGCACTGAATTTTATTTTAAAATTCTAGTAAGTCAGTTTATGTGTTAAAGCTTAATTTTCAGAGCTTCGTTTTGTCGTAGACAACAGAGAAATTTGGAGTTCCCTTATCTCCACTCCTATGTAACTAATTTAAATATTTTAGATGAAATATTTTGAAAATTAAGGAAATAATATGAGATAAAAGCAGTTTTCTAATAACCTCTTCCGTGCAGCAAACAACTGTTTGAATTGAATTGTAACATCTACAACAATCCCATAGAACAACAATAAATTCAGGGTTGTAGGAATACGTCACTGTAATACATTGCTCTGAGAACGAGGATTAAAACATTAATATTCTTGCAACATTTTAATAGGCCTTTATATAGGTCTGATTAACTGGCTTTCTTTTTATGTTCGATAGTTTTCTTTGTTGTGTAAAGCATATCTATTAATTTAAGATTTTATATTTGTAAAAAAAATATCTAATATATCTATATAATTTCAATAGTTTTGCAAAAGTTTAATACATAGATATAAATAAATTTTATTCGACTTATGTTCTACAGCGGACATACATTTTTGTTATAGTTGTTTGTAGCCTTGTTGCATTATATGAAATAGGTAGTACATTATTTTATTAACATTATTAAAAATATATGGCCTACTTCTACCCACGGTGTGCAGGAAGCTAATTTTATTCAAACGAAAAACTGCTTATTCAGGGGGTCTGCTACTTATAAATACATGCAGAATCGATAGTTTTTAAAATCTGATTAGATCATTTTAAGCTTTTTTTGTAAAAAATATAAAAACAACAGTGATAATTGATCGTATGAGAATAATATAAAAATTATATGAACAGCATACAAATATGTAAGTATATAATATAATATGTATATAACTAGCCACACACATACTCACCCACCCATATACATACATATTATATATACAGGTTTACATAAGCAAGTAGTTAATGGAAAAATTTAAATAAATACATGTATGAAAATCATAATTCAGTTTAAACCTTTAGTAGTAATTATTGAATATAAAATTGTAAATTTAATAAACATGTTTTTTTCAAGTTTATATACTTATACATAAGACATATAATACATATANTTTATTCAATTTATGTTCTACAGCGGACATACATTTTTGTTATAGTTGTTTGTAGCCTTGTTGCATTATATGAAATAGGTAGTACATTATTTTATTAACATAATTAAAAATATATGGCCTACTTCTACCCACGGTGTGCAGGAAGCTAATTTTATTTAAACGAAAATGTCGAGAAAAACTGCTTATGCAGGGGGTCTGCTACTTATAAATACATGCAGAATCGATAGTTTTTAAAATCTGATTAGATCATTTTAAGCTTTTTTTGTAAAAAAATAAAATCATAACAGTGACAATTGATTGAATGAGAATAATATAAAAATTATATGAACAAAATACAAATATGTAAGTATATAATATAATATGTATATAACTAGCCACACACATACTACATACATATTATTATATATACAGGTTTACACAAGCAAGTAGTTAATGGAAAAATTTAAATAAATACATGTATGAAAATCATAATTCAGTGTAAACCTTTAGTAGTAATTATTGAATATAAAATTGTAAATTTAATAAACATATTTTTTTCAAGTTTATATACTTATACATAAGACATGTAATACATATAACACTATATTACCGCAAATGTGAATGCGAATATTCAGTTTTAATGTTAAAGTAAAGATTAATAAAAAATATAATTGCAAGATTATCTTAGCGAAAAAAATGTAGGAAANTGTATGAAAATCATAATTCAGTGTAAACCTTTAGTAGTAATTATTGAATATAAAATTGTAAATTTAATAAACATGTTTTTTTCAAGTTTATATACTTATACCTAAGAACATATAATACATATAACACTATATTACTATTTTTGGTTGAATAACTTAAATATTTAAAGATGAAAAAGATACAACTGCTTTTTTCAATTTTGGTAAATATGCTGGATTATTTATTGATTTAACTTGTCTTCTATCCCAATGTTTTACAAATTCCTTATGAATAGATTCTCCTGCCTGCTCAGACCAGATACCAAGTCCGTCTCCATTTAGATATTCCAGGCAGTGCGTAAGATGCTCTAGTGTTACATGAACTTTCAAGGTTTTTGAAAGTTCGGTAGATCCTAAAATTGTTTTCAATTATTTGATGTATTTTTCGAGATTATCGCCCTTCTTTGTAGAAAAAAAGCTATTTACTATTTTATTCATGATTTTAAGTGTGTTAATAAATAGAACCAAACTTGAAATTCCCACGTTGCTATATATAGAAGGATCATCTAATTTATCCTCGTTTTCCAAAAGAGTACGACAGGAATTCCCTTCAAACGTTTCACCATGATAACTTTCTTGTGTAAGATTAAGCTTCTTTGGCCTAAATAAGTGCATTTTCTCTACCACGGATTGGAACTAATAAGTCCCAAAATAAATGGTTGCATAACATGCAATTCTGGAATGATGCACTTTTAAAAAGAGCTAAAGAGTGTCATAGTACTATAAATTTACCATTGTTAGGAGAAAACGATGATTTTGTGTGATAAAAAAGTGCATCATCCAGAATTACATGTTATGCAAGGATTCGTCAACCACTTATTTTGGCACGGATTAGTTCCAATCCTTGGTAGGGAAAAGGCACTTATTTGGCCAAATCTTACAGAAGAAAGTGAAGTGAAGTGTGGTGAAACGTTTGAAGGGAATGCCTGTCATACTCTTTTGGAAAACGCGGATAAATTAGATGATCCTTCTATATACATATAGCAACGTGGGAATTTTACGTTTGGTTCCATTTATTTACATACTTAAAATTATGAATAAAATAGTAAATAGCTGTTTTTCTACAAAGAAGGGCCATAATCTCAAAAAATAAATCAAAGAATTGAAAACAATTTTTGAATCTACCGAACTTTCAAAAACCTTAAAAGTTGATGTAACACTAAAGCATCTTACTCACTGCCTGGAATATCTAAATGGAGAATGTATTCAACATTTCAATCTATTCAAGTTATTCAAGCAAAAATAGTAATATAGTGTTATATGTATTATATGTCTTATGTATAAGTATATAAACTTGAAAAAAACATGTTTATTAAATTTACAATTTTATATTCAATAATTACTACNATACATAAGACATATAATACATATAACACTATATTACTATTTTTGGTTGAATAACTTGAATAGATTGAAATGTTGAATAGATTCTCCTGCCTGCTCAGACCAGATACCAAGTCCATCTCCATTTAGATATTCCAGGCAGGCTTATGTAAACCTGTATATATAATAATGTGTATGTATATGAGTGGGTAAGTGAGTATGTGTGTGCCTAGTTATATACATATTATATTATATACTTACATATTTACCCATATATATAATTTTTATATTATTCTCATACGATCAATTATCACTGATATTATGTTTTTACATTTTTTACAAAAAAGTAAATGATCTAATCAGATTTTAAAAACTATCGATTCTGCATGTATTTATAAGTAGCAAACCCCCTGCATAAGCAGTTTTTCTCGACATTTTCGTTTGAATAAAATTTGCTTCCTGCACACCGTGTACCTCCCAATTAACAGTAGGATCTGATTATGTCTTTAAAAAACCAGTGATTTATGTTTACAGAAAGTTAATTCAGTTATATTTTTTTATTTAGTTAAGTGCATAACATGAATAAATGGTATATCAAATACCATTATATGGCAAAATCAAAGTTCGAATAAAAAATCTTAAATGCAAAAAATATACCAAAGATAGCTGGATAATTTAAAAGTGATTAGACTTAAGATAAAATTTGTATTGATATGTTAAAAGGGCAACATATATAGAAAGTAATCATGTTTATTTATTTGACAATTTGACTTCATTTCAATATACACCAAAAAATAGAATTGCTGAACTAACCGATAAGAACATTGCTTGAGTTTGTATTATTATCCAAAGGATAATGATTATTTATAAATTTTTTGCTTTGGACATTAATAATTATAAATATTCAGCATTAAGTGATTCAAAATTGCACTTAATTAGTAGGATACCATCGTTTGCGGGTGCCAGTTAAAATCTAGAAGAATAAGTAAATGGCACCTATAGAGTGGTTGTGAGTGGTGAGTTTTTATATAATTACTAATTACTGAGGATTGGAAAAAATATGAAAACAAATTATGTTTGATGTGTTTATCTTGAACACATTGTTATACAAACTTTAAAAACAGACGAGATAAATAAATATAAGAACTCACCTTATATATTTTTTATTGGATTTAACTTAAAAGTAAGGCCTTAATCTGGAAGTTTATTACTTCATTGCCATTATTTGATACCCATTCCCTGACTAAATTGATAATTATTTTATTAACTTTAAGTTATAATGCAAATAATGTAAATAATATGATGCTAAAGATATTTTCCAATGTGTTTTTAGACACAAAATGCTACTTAGTGAGTCATAGAAATCTGTTCTTGTTTAATGTATAGTAACATTTTAGATGAAAAATTAATTGAGACCATAGTAATTGTTTACTGACAACATGGTTGACAAATTTTGTTATTATAGTTATAATGAAGAAGGTACTTAATAAGAATAACATTTAGAAAGTTTTGCAAGTTTAAATATTTTACTACATCACCATACATTTTAAATATAACACATTGGAAGATATGAACATTTTTTTTTTTAGATGTTGAGTAGTCCAATAAATTTGTTTCTGTGATTTTAATTTTGTATTCAAAGAAATAATAAATTGCTATTAAAAAAATTGTAACTGATATTAAAAATTAAATTTTAAGTTGTTTTTGGCTGTGTGACTGTGTGAATTGCACATTCCTGAATTCGTTTTATATATATATGTATATATATATATCTTTATATATATGTATATTCGAATTAGGTTCGAAAGTGTCATTTTTCATTTCTTTATTTAGTATTACATATGTGTATATTTAAAGATAATATATTATATTTAAGATAACGCTGTTATTGTTTTTATCTAATAGTATCCTAAAAACACAAAAGTTGATTTGTATCACTTTGATTTGTGGTGGTCGAACTATAAGTACACTCGACGCAAGATAAAGGTTTCCAATCTGAATCGTATTCTGTTTGAAATATGACGGCTTAACCGCTTGTCTATATGGGACGTTCCCATTAAACTCGTGTGACAATATTTTACCGTCACATGTGACATTTTACAAGTTTTGTAAAAAAATGCTTTCCTGGTAGATTGGCATTTTTAAAATGGGACTAATCGGCAAACTCTTATAGCAGACCCCGTATGCATTTTTGATTATCTTGTTTCTATTAAAAGAGTTGCATTTACATTACAATAGAAAAATCGAATCATCCTAGTTAATAAATCTTGCGAAACGTCTACTACCTTCTTACGAATAGTTAGATTGAATGGATTTAAGAAAATTAAAGATTAAATTTTTTTTTTACTTTTGAAAACCCTGCAGCTGGGAAACGGCGGCCTTAAGAGCCTACGTGTGTGTAACAAAATTTACTTAATTTTAGCCACAGAATGGGCCTCTGGTTTTTTTCTGTACGCCATTAATGAACATTGTATATATGTCCCCAATGATATCAGTTGAAGTTTCTTATAAAAGTTGTAAAACATACAATTCTACATAAAGATAGCCTCTTGACTTTTTCTTGTACTATTAAAATTAACAGAGTTAGGGAGGCTGGAAGTTAAGGGAAGATTTTAGAAATTTAAAAAAATCATAAGCAGAAAAATGAATGAATTTTATAGTTTTTTTTTCAATCTACTCTAAAAAGTGTAACTTATCTTTTCAGAGAAATAAATATAATTTTTAATTTTTAATAAGAAAGTTATAACAATTTCAAATTTTTAATCATTAATTTTAATAATGTAACAAAACTAAAACAATTTTTTTTCTATACTATTCAATTGATTATTTAAAATAATGAAAAGTTGCCTTCGAATTTTTTTTGTTTGTATTTTAGACAGACAAATTTATTTACCTTTTTATATTTTGAATTTTATTTAGCACCTACGACACTGCCAGGGCAAAGATAAAAAATCACGTTCGCTTTGTCGCACTCATGGTACCGAAGTTGTGGACAACTGGTATACTTATGACAAAGATAGATTATTTCGTTCGCTATTGTCAATGCGCGTGCGTCAGTAAACGTGTGTTTTTTTAAATTATTGTATGCTCAATATCCATTGTTAATCTCAAAAAGGTAAATACATATTAATAAGGACTAATAATTTTTCTTTTAGCCTAAAACGGATTTAAACGGATGCAAACTAACCCTCATGTTCACCCCCAAAAATAATATTTCCGTGATAACTCGGGTTCTAATCAATATTTTGGAATGAAACAAAATGGAAATTACTTCTTATAAAAAAACATTTATGAGCTTATGTGATACGTCAGTTGAATGAACAGTAACTATNTGTTTCTATTAAAAGAGTTGCATTTACATTACAATAGAAAAATCGAATCATCCTAGTTAATAAATCTTGCGAAACGTCTACTACCTTCTTACGAATAGTTAGATTGAATGGATTTAAGAAAATTAAAGATTAAATTTTTTTTTTACTTTTGAAAACCCTGCAGCTGGGAAACGGCGGCCTTAAGAGCCTACGTGTGTGTAACAAAATTTACTTAATTTTAGCCACAGAATGGGCCTCTGGTTTTTTTCTGTACGCCATTAATGAACATTGTATAGGTGTCCCCAATGAAATCAGTTGAAGTTTCTTATAAAAGTTGTAAAACATACAATTCTACATAAAAATGGCCTCTTGACTTTTTCTTGTACTATTAAAATTAACAGAGTTAGGGAGGCTGGAAGTTAAGGGAAGATTTTAGAAATTTAAAAAAATCAAGCAGAAAAATGAATGAATTTTATAGTTTTTTTTTTCAATCTACTCTAAAAAGTGTAACTTATCTTTTCAGAGAAATAGATATAATTTTTAATTTTTAATAAGAAAGTTATAACAATTTCAAATTTTTAATCATTAATTTTAATGTAACAAAACTAAAACAATTTTTTTTCTATACTATTCGATTGATTATTTATAATAATGAAAAGTTGCCTTCGAATTTTTTTTTACGTTTGTTTTTTAGACAGACAAATTTATTTACCTTTTTATATTTTGAATTTTATTTAGCACCTACGACACTGCCAGGGTAAAGATAAAAAATCACATTCGCTTTGTCGCACTTATGGTACCGAAGTTGTGGACAACTGGTATACTTATGACAAAGATAGATTATTTCGTTCGCTATTGTCAATGCGCGTGCGTCAGTAAATGTGTTTTTTTTTAAATTATTGTATGCTCAATATCCATTGTTAATCTCAAAAATGTAAATACATATTAATAAGGACTAATAATTTTTCTTTTAGCCTAAAACGGATTTAAACGGATGCAAACTAACCCTCATGTTTACCCCCAAAAATAATATTTCCATGATAACTCGGGTTCTAATCAATATTTTGGAATGAAACAAAATGGAAATTACTTATGATAAAAAAACATTTATGAGCTTATGTGATGCATCGGTTGAATGAACAGTATGACGATATTCCACCAAATAGAGATACGCTCTGGGAACGTATACAAAATATTTGGAACGCTATAGACGTGAATTGTATACGACGTCTTGTTACATCTATGCCAAACAGATTACAAGCCGTTATTGATTCGGATGGTGGTTGGACATATTATTGGACTGTTTTGTTTTTTCATTGTTTACAAAATGATGTCAAAATAAGTAAATAAGTTCATAACATTATGGGCCCAGAAAAGCTTCCTTTCTGATAGGTGTAAATTTAAAAAAATCCTGTTTTTCTAAATATTTCGAAAACGATTTAAGATATTACACTGAGTTTTGGTGTATAGTATAGTGGCAGTGTAATATCTTAAATCGTTTTCGAGATATTTAGAAAAAACCGGATTTTAAATTTCTTTCGATATCTATCAGAAAGGAAACATTTCCGGACCCATAATGTCATGAACTTATTCACTTATTTTCACTTCCAGAACACGTCCTTATATTTATAAGGACGTGTTCTGTCTTGTGTTAAATATTTCCCTTTCCGCCCAAAACTATATAAGTTATAATAAAACTGTGAGTACAATATTTTTTTATTTTGTTGCTTTCCTGACCTATACCTACCTACTCTCTACAGAATATAACACAAATTCTTATTTCAAAATATTAATTTTCTCGGGGACAAGAAAAATAATGTGGCAATACAAAATAATTTCAAAACCTGTGCACTCTTCTCTTTTTATAATGCATATACTTCAGGCCTGCAATTTTTTGTTATGTATCGTGACACATGTGCCTACACAAAAAAAAATATGACACGCCCCTAATTATTGATGCCTCCCAAAATTCCTATTAATAGACCACTGGCTCGCACCTTTAAAAGTAGTATGCCTTTTAGGTTGGAAACCTTTATCTTGCGTCGAGTGTACATAGTTAGTTGTTTGTTTGAGACTAAAAATTGAACATAGTTTACAGGATGATAATATTTGTTCCAAAAAGAAACTATGAAAGTTATTCCTTTTTAAATAGAGCACTCTGTTTTTTATTACACTTTTTTAATTCATCAACGTTATTTGCCAAAACAAATATCACCCTGTATAATGTTACAAATAAAATAGGTCATCATATGCGCCATTGTATTATCCTCACTTTTTGTATTGCAAATCGATTAACAACAAAATTGATTTATTTGATCATATGCATCTTTACGATACTCATTACGTTACATAAAATAGTATTCAAAGAAAACTGATGTTGAAATCGAGATTCTATTATGGCATGAGAGTTTTCGTCAGACCAAACTTGTTTATTGTGAAAGTTCATTAAGTATAGCATCTCGAAAAATTAGCTTTGTCGGTAAACAATATCCCAGCGGCAAAGTCAACATTTTGTTAAATTTTTTGCAAAATCCAGTACCAGGATAGTCTTGCAGCAGTAAGGCTTGAACCTTTTGTATGTGAAACGGGTATAACTGTTGATACTTCAGAACGGACCAAACTAAATTATGATTCACATTAAGATTTGCAGCGATCTTCCTAATAGTAGTATATAGATCTTCTTCCAACTTGGTCCTTCTAACACTCATAGGTCTTCCAGGAATTGGACCTTTCTGAAATGAGCCTGACTCTGAGGAAGGTGTTGAAAAACATTTTTGAACATTCTTGGATTTGGAGTTGGATAATTTGGAAATCTTTCCATATAAATTTGCCTAGCCTCAGTACTATTTCCATCTGCAAGACCATAAATGTTAACCGTATTGGCCATTTCAGTATTTGAATATGCATAAGTTTAATTTGACAATATCGTATTAAACAATTGACAATCGTATTAAATAAGATGCACCCTTTTTATTATCATTGTTTTGCATCACCTCCCTAAGATATGTTTAAGTAATTTAAGTAACTGTGTTTAAATGCACTTGATCAAATAAATCAATTTTTTTGTTAATCGGTTTGGAATACAAAAAAGTGTAAAGAAATAAAAAGTGAAGACAATAGAATGGCGCATATGATCTATTTTATTTGTAATATATTTTTAAGGGTTATGATTTTTTTGGCAAATAATGATCGATGAAACTCACATCTCCGCCACTGGTAAGTTTTAAAGCTATTAATGTTTGTCTTCTTACCCTACTGTCACACTAAATATGCACTCCGAATTTAGTTAAATTATCTCATGAGGTTTAGAAATTGAAAATTAAAAACAGATTTTAAAAAAAATTTGACACACACTAGACACAGCTCGCAAAACCACACATTTATATAACAAAAAACAAAAAACCTTTATTTTTGGCCGCAGAATAAGCCCCTGGATTTTTGACCTCTACTTAAGAAACCCTGTATAGTTTCAACAATTTTGCATGGTCGATTTGGAATTACTTAAGTTGGTAAAAAATATTTAATCTCTCTTTTACATTCGCGGTAACAAAGTAACATTTGGCGCCTGGCAAAGCAAAACATAATTACCTATTATTGTTTTTACATAGAAAGCCATGCATATTTTGACAACAAAAGCCATTGGTAAAATCTGTGGACATTATATTGCTGTTGGTTGTTCGAAGTAATTAAATTTTCTGGAATTAATTGTTTTGCAACTTACAGTTAAAGTTAAAAAGCACTACCGTACTATGGTTTTCTTGGAAGATCTCATTGTGGTAGACTTGTTTTCGATCGCTCAGCAACATCTTATAAAAAATTCCAGAAAATACAAATTACTACGTGGAAAAGAAACAAAATTGTTTCTAAATATTACATATATTTTCTTAAACACAGACATTTAATAAATACCATTTATCCACTAGATTATTAGCCATTGAAAAGAGGAGAGGTGGAAAAATAATTCAAGGCATTCTTAAAATTAGTAGCTAAAAATTATGATTACTAAGAAATAAATAATTTTGTATTGTTTAGGTGTTTTTACTCTTTTAATATTAAATAAAGTTTAATAAACCGCACTGGTTGATTGTTGGCAGTCATTATCATTTGATAAAGTCCCGTTGTCTCTTTTTATTGTGTCAAAAAATTTCCACTGTAATACCTTCTACGACACCCCAGCTCTCCAGCAGGAGAAAATTTCCAGAGATACATAGGTTGTCATGGCAATGTTAGAAAATGCTCCCATTTTATTGGTTAACATACGTTGGAGTGAAATTTTCTATATAGCTGGAGACTGGCAATGAAAAAAGTTTATAAATTGTCCCTGATCTACCTAGTTTATTTTGTTTTATCTAAATTTTATAGTCCGATAAATTTTATAATTTTTATGTAACGTGTACGGAAAAAGTACTTAAAGAAACATAAAGCAATCATTTATTTTACTGCATCTCATACAGAGATAAGCTATTTATAAAGTAAGTTAATGCCTAATGTTTATTATTTACTGATGAATATTTCATATCTTTTCAAATTCACATCAGAGACAGAGGCCGTAATGCTATTTAAAGAGTTAAAAAGATCCAATATTTGCGGTGATCTAGCCCTTACGGACCGATGTGGCAACTCGTCCAGTTCACCACAGATTAAATTCTCCGAATTAAAATCACCAGGAGTAACAACAGGCTCATAGAACCCGTCTTTAACAAATTTCCAAATTTTAGTATCTTCCAGCTCAATTATGGGAATATTAAGTGCAGACTGAACTAAATTGAAAAGATCTGATCCAGAAAATCCTTCTGTTTTTTGAATAAGTAGGTCCCAGTACTCTGAATGTTCCTCCAGAGGTGTGTCTTTAGTGAACAACTGAAAAAGTTCACGACGCTCAACCATATCTGGGAGAGGTATGTATATGCGTTTATGAAAACGTCGCAGAAAGGCAGTGTCTAGATCCCAGGGGCAGTTTGTGGCACAAATCAAAAACATATTCTTTACGTCTTCCATTTTGGTCATTTGGCACATTAGCTCAGTTTTCATTCTGCAAATGATACATTTATTAATTGATTTTGATGTAGTTTTGTAAGTTAATGCATATAACTCAATTTTAAAAAATCACCTGCGGGTATGATCTTGTTCCGAGTCATGCCTTGTCCTGCAAAATCCATCTACTTCATCTATAAACAATATAGAAAATTTTTCATTTTTCCTGATATACTCGAAAACAGTTTGCATGTTCCTTAAACAAAATTCAGTCAATTAGATTTAGAAAAGAATACATTTCCACATAAACTAAACATACTTCTCTGTTTGACCTACAAGAGGAGACAACATAGCGCTAATAGAAATGCAATGCAAGACAGCATTAGCTTCAGAAGCTAGTGCATGCACTAGACGTGTTTTACCAGTGCCTGGAGGACCAAATAGTAAGACGCTATTACATGATCTACGGTTAATAAAAAGTTGTGGTTGATTCCTAGGTAAAATCACTAAAGATTTCAGCACTTTTTTAACATCCCAAAGTCCAGCAATTTCTCTTAAACTATTTACTGCAGGGATTTCTATTGTGCTATTTATTATACTTTGTGTTCTATCTTCTCTACTGTGCTGCATTTTACTAGAAACTTTTGTAGAAGAAATAATTTGTGGAATGTATTTTCTTTCCATTATCTTAATTTGTTCTAATATAAGCTGTTTTAAGTACAATAAATCGACCTATAGCAAATAATAGTGTTTTATTATATGTATATTACTGAGTACCTATCCAATCAAATATTTTTTGCAACTTACCGAATATGGGCTACTAGTATCTTCTTCAGAAATTATGTTTTCTAGTTTTTCACAACATTTTTGTAGTTCTTGATGTATTTGTGTAATATTAATATGCCTACTATTAAAAAGTGATTCCACAAGTTCCAAACTGAAAACTAGATTTTATTATCTCGATATTAATAAAGATAAAAATAATTCGTTACTTTTTTATAGCTAAATGATAACTTTCTACTGCCGAATCAGGCCTTTGAGAAAATTCTTGAGACATTTTTTTGAAAATCCTTTTCGGTGTTTATTTTAGCGGTTAAATTAGATTGTTGTGCCCAGGCGTCATCTGTACCAGCGGGACCTGTTTTACCGATTGTTTTGTTTTTCTTGACATTTCATTCACGGAATCGAATATGTCTGCCGTGTTTTTGACGTGTGGGTCGTACGTTTAGAATTTTCATTTGGGCGTCTAGGTCACACCTTGATAATATATCCCGAAATTACTCATTTAAATGTAGTGAAATATTAGTGCGTCGAAACAGTATAAAGAAATTGGTAAGTACATTTTTATCTTGCTCAAATACATGATAATTATTGCCCTGACATGAATCATGTTTTTGAATTTTATCGGTCTTAGTGTTATCTGTAGAAGATAAGAATTTCTCAGTTCCGTTTTTTATTGATCTTTGCTTCACATGCAGCTTTTTATATTTTTACATGTATTGGCTTGGCTTCTTGCATGTGTTGGATCTGTGACAATGTGGAACGAGGGGCATGTTTTAAAACGATTTATTAGCATAAATCAGCTCCAATTAAATAACAATCGGGTTATTAACTTTTCTCAACGCTATTGCTTTTACTAATACCGTAAACTTGTAAAGTTCATGATGGCATTACCGTTTTCTAAACCGTAAAGTTCTTGCACGTACAATCTGATGGTTACATGACGACCTACCGGTAGCTAACCGTCTGTTTTTTTAAGTGTAATTCCGGTTTAACGAAAAAAATATTGAAATGCCACAACGTAGGTATAAAAGCCATATTTTATAGTATTAACACTATTAACATAGTAAACACGAATTAATAATTGATTTAATATATTTTTTCTATGTAATGTTTAATATTTTTTACGTGTAGGAATTTATTAATTGTCAATGTTTATGACCTAAAATACAAGCTCAAAAACAAACTAAACTGATTATTCTACGCCGATTTCCATTAAAAGCAATTCTCCATTAAAGCAATACATCGGAAAGTGATAGATAAAATTATAATTTGAATTATGTTCAAGCAAGACTGCAATAGGCATACTTCTTTCTCGATTTAACAAAAAAATGTTTCTAAAGAAACCAAGCGCGATTATTAAGTATAAGAACCTTTTATCTATTATATTATCTTCTCATCACTGACCCGTAGTAACTATGTAGCTAGCTAGAGGGGAATTAAGTTCTCATTTGTCTTACTTGTAGATTGATTAATAAATATGGTCAAAACAGAGTAGGTACGTACGTACATAATGATGTCATGTACCTATTTTATATTTGTTGCTGTATTATTAGTTATGTAGAGTCCTAAGCTATAGGTTTATTGCCGTTCATGATTTTAAATGTTTAGAACATGGATGGTATTTGCAAATCACTATTATAACAGTGTTCGAAATAAATATATATTAATTTTGAAAATAGGAAAAATAACTGATAATGAATCTATTATGATTTTTCATAAGTCATAACCACATTGGTGCAACATTTGCAACTATGTAGTTAGATTCCAGTTTGTTAAAGCAGGTAGATTGCAATGTTGCTGTTGCAGTTGTCAAAAATAAAACTAATTTAATTAATAACTTCAGCCTAAAGAGACCCGACAATAATGACATTACCTGATAGCCCCAGCAATCGACATCTTGTTTGCATCGCTTACTGAATTCAAAGTTTGAAATCCATGACACTGTTACGCAAACAGAAACGCACAGACCTGCAAATAATGCCATTTTTCTCAAGAATGGCTTTCTGTAGGCGATTTTCTCAAGGGATATTTTTTTAAATGAAACGACATTTTCAGTGTTGCTGCTAGTTTTAAGAAAATACGGCCACTGTAAAAGTTTTCACCGCTAAAAGGGAGAGGTAACCGGAGAAAACTTATCACTCAGTATATCGATTTGACTAAAGCTTTAAGAAATAATGCGCCATAATAGTCCAAATAAATGTGCCAAATTTTTACCCGATCGGCAAAATGGTTATGAAGTTATTAATTAAATTAGTTCTATTTTTGACAACATTGAAGGCCTGTAACTCAAAAACCAAAAAGTTTTTATTTAACTTTTTTTCGACAATTGACATACATACATAAGTGTTTTCTATTTTTTTTATTTCATTTAGGTAAATTTATTTATTTTCTGCAAAAGAATCAATAAAGTGCAAAACAAAATTATAAGAAATAGGTAACTGACCTATGTCTCTGATTAGTACTTGAGTTTTCATATAGAGATGTATCACCGTCGTCATGGAAACATTGATCTCACAATCAGCCACAGTTTGTTTACTCTATACTATTTCCGGCTGTGTCGAAAATTAACTGGTCATTGCTTTCCCATTTCGGCCGGAGAACCATAAAAAACCATATAATGGAAAAATGGTACACATGCAAATAATAATTTACGTAATAAATTAATTTTACCTATTATGAGTAATTAATTATCGTCCTTTCGATGCTTTAAGTAGGCGATTGTAATAAACAGAAAACTATACAGGGTGAGTCATTAATAATGGTACAGAGCTTAAAGGCATATTGTTAACGTCAAAATATAGCGATTGAGCCAAACATACCTTAATCAATTGTTGCTCCTTTTCGTTCTACAGGGTGTTAAAATTGAAAAAATATTTTTGATTTTTTGTTATATTTTAAGTACCTACGTATGAACTGATTGTTTTGAAAATTTGTAGATTTACGTTTTTTGAAGTGGCAAATACGAATATGCCAACAGTGTTGGGGTCACGTCTATGGAGCGCTAGTTATACTGCCCTATCAATGTAAAAATATGTCTAACTTTTTGTATTTTACAATTTTGAATTTTTTAACTAGAAAATATTGAACAATATTCAATTGTAAATAAAAAAGGTATACTTGTTACAAATCGATAAATTCAACCGTTTTCGAGATACAGACATTTCAAGTTTTTGAGTTCGGCGGGAATTAAATTTAAAAAATTATTTTTTCCAAATTAGTAGACATTGACATAATAAATTGACAGTACATTATACCTAGGAAGTAAGAGAGTATCTAAATAGAAATTTGCCGCACCGTTGGATTGGACGCGGTAGCGAAGTACCTTGGCCTGCACGTAGCCCTGATTTAAGTCCGCTGGATTTTTGTTTTGGGGCTATCTTAATTCTCTAGTTTACAAAGACATTATTAATAGTCAAATATTCAAGAATCAGTTCATATTATCAAACAACATAGAAGTTTATTTTTTAACATCAGACAAAATTTAAATAAGTGTATTGAAGTCGCTGGTGGTTGCTTTGAGAATCTTTTATGATTAATAATTTCTTAAGATATTATGCATAAAACAATTTTCAGTTGCTGTAATTGTCTTAATTCTTAATTCAGGCTATCTTATGACCTGCTAATTTTCTAAATTAATACCCGTCGAATCTCAAAAACTTAAAACGTCTGTATCTCGAAAACGGTTTAGTTTATCGATTTGTAACATGTATACCTTTTTCATTTAGAATTGAACGTAATTCAATAATTCCTAGTTAAAAAATTCGAAATTGTAAAATATAAAAAGTTACACATATTTTTACAATGATAGGACAGTATAACTAGCGCCCCCTAGACGTGATACCAACACTGTTTGCATATTCGTATTTGCCACCTCAATAAACGTAAAACTATAAATTTTCAAAATAATCGGTCCATACATACTTAAAATATAGCAAAAAATCAAAAATATATTTTTAACTTGATACCCTGTAGAACGAAAAGCAGTAATAATTGACTAAGGCATGTTTGGCTCAATCACTATATTTTGACGTTAGCAATCTGCTATTACCATTACCATTGTTCACCCTGTATATTGTCCGACACGATTGAATTGAATATACAGGGAACACTTTTTTGTTAATAATGTTAACGTTATTAACGTTCGTTGTGTAAAATTATTATACATAATTATGTATTTATTTACATATCTGTATTAACATTACGTATTTCTGGGCATTTTTCTACACAGAAATATGTTTTTGTAAAATAATCCCTTGCACTAAAAAAAAATTGTCAAAATTGTTATAAAGAAATATTTTTCATTGGTTTTATTTATAAGGTACGCTGACAATTTTGGCCTGACAAGAAATTTCACATTGAGCGAAAGCAGGTAAATGTTTAATAAAAGTGACCGAAAATTATCAAAACTTGAATAATATACAGTGGGTGGCCAAATTATTAGGGACAGTACTCAGTTTCTTATATTTTCTAGTTTGACTGAATTTTTTTGAACAAACAGTTGGTTCTACAGCTTGTAGCTATTTTTTATTCAAAAGAATGTATTATTAAGATCATAAAAACAACGAGTTACGTGGAAGAAACTATTAATTTTTTTCGTAAAAGCTATATATGTGCATCAATGGAAATCCGCTAAAATTAATCTTAGTATTTAGTGATGCACCCTTTGCCGCAAATAAAGCTTTTATGTCTCGAAGCATGCTCTCTATACAGACTTTACAATTCTGTTGGAGTTCGACGTTGTGATGCCATTTTCTGATGAGAGTTTCTACCAATGGTGCTTGGTGGTGATCACCTCATTAGCAATCGCCCGTTTGGTGAGTCCCCACATGTTCTCTATGGGGTTCATACCCAGTCAGTGCAAAATGGTAATGTTTTTTCGGCCAGGAACATACTAACACTCCTGGCTTTGTGGCTCGGTGCCGTATCGTGCATAAAAATGAACTCGGCATCACTAGGGAACCATTCTTCGATATGTGGCAGTAGCTGGATTTTTGTACTCGCTTGTACGGATCCTGCCTCATGATCCCCTCCACGATGTATAGGCGTCTTATGCCCTTCGCTGAAATCACGGACCATACCATGACACTAACCGGGTATTTAACCATCACCACAAGGCAGGATGGATGGAGGAACTGCTCTCTCCAAGACGTCGTCGGAGAAATGCAGTTTTGTCGACCAAAATTTGAAACGCAGATTCATCGGAAAATATTGAGATAATCACAGAAAAATCTTTATTAACACTATTTTAATTAGTTGTTTCCATTCGAATGCAGTCAGTAACAGTCATATTCTGGAGTCATTGGGCCCATTGCAGCCGTATCTTCTTCATGACCTCCATCAGAGGTGGTTTTTGGGTCGACAACGACCGATCAGGTTTTCTTCTGCCAATTACCTTCGGACTGTCATTTGGGAAATTACAATTCCTTCATTGCTTATTATAGTAATTGTATACGAAATATCGATAACGTTTTGATAAATTGTAACAGGAAAAACTCACGAAAAACGATTCAGAAATATTTGTTAGCATTTCACTGTAACAAAATTTTTTAACAAATTACCACCATATGAAGAGTAACCTCATTTATTTGATAAATGATGCAGAATATTAGGTTGCCACCACTGGCGGCCCGTGGGTTTGAATACAGGGAGAGCGCATTTTGAAAAGAGGACGTACATGATAAGAGTTGCGGGGGGCTTGGGGGGAGGCAGACCCATGCTTAGCGCCGCAGGCGAAAATTTTTCAAGGAATTTGAAGGTCATTGTGTTTTGCAAGTACCCCAAAATAAATACTGTCAGTGTGTACAGTAGGTACTTAGATACAATGTGAGAAGTAAAATTCCGTGTGGGGGCTGAAGTGGATAATCGATCAACCAACCCAGTTAGGATATAATTATGTAGATTACTGTAATAGTTCATTCTGTATAGTTTTTGAATTTCCGTTAAAAACATGGGCATCACTAAGATGTTTATCTAAAACGGGATCAATTTTTGCACTATAGTCTATCAGTTCTAAAAATACCCCTTTGTTTACCGAGTCACTTTTTTCATTATATCCACGAAGAGGAAGGTTACATGTACCACATAGTTTTAAGATATCTATAATTTTTGAAAGAAGCAATCGATTTTTCTTAACTGTTTCGTTATGACTATTTATTTGTTCTGCATAAGCACTACTTAAACAAGAAGCAATATTTACTTTTTCTAAAAGTAAAAACCTCACCAACTTATTTTTGAGTTTGGGAGAATTTGCATGTTTCTTAATTCTGTCTGGTAAATGTTTCAAGTCAGAAACTCGTCCAGTTTTCTTCACCTCCTCCAAACAATAAACATACAAAACAAAAAAATCTATTTGTTCCGTCACAATCACACAACCACAGGGTCTTATCATAAATGTTTTTATCAAATTTGCGAATAAAAGCCGGCCTACTTTTGCACTCTTTCTGCACCTGAACTAAATTCAACACTGGCGTTGGACGTCCGTTATTTTTCAATTCGACTTTTTATCTAAACTTAAATTACTAATAACAAGTTTTTTTTATTTCACAAACCATCATTTTAAACTTAAACTTACAAAATATAATGCCTTAAAAAGCGCCAAAGCAAAAACAAAACACGTATAACCACACTTCAGTGATACGGGTTGCTGCCTCATGGAGTCCCAATCCCAAAACAAAGCGCGCGAGCCTATCGTCTTCTATCCCCTCCACGTGCCAATTTGTCCAATCATATGTAAAAATATGCTTGCACGATGGACTCAGATTTCACAGTCCGCGATGGAGTGGGGATTGCGCGCGCGGTCAAACATAACTCTTTGGTACGATCATAGATGGCAGATGACATTAATCTGAGCTACGTTCACGGAGTACATGCACTTTATGCAACCAACCTAACATCCAAGAGATATTGAATGCATGCTATTTAGATTACTTATTGATTTAAATAAATACATTATTTTAAGTTTATAGTTTGAAAATATCTGGGGGGGCGGAGTCCCAGAGTCTTCCTTCACGAGCGGCCACTGGTTGCCACTCAACGAAAATATTAATAACAGTACCAGCTGCAATACAAAATAAAAAAACCTTGTGAAGACCTATTTGTTTTTTCAAAAATAGAAATTGAAGCAGAAACTTCATAAATATGAATACTGTCCCTAATAATTTGGCCACCCACTGTAAGTAATAATGTAATGAAATTTTTTTAATTAAGAATAATTATTTTCTCAGTGTAAGATTTTTTACTAGAGAAAAATACATTTTTAAAAACAACATTTTGATTTATTTTTCGGCACAGTTATTTACAATTTTTTTTGTATTTAAATTACCTTTCTTTGGTGGTGTGATAAAATACCCATTTAAATAAAAAAAATTAACGAAATTATTCTTGAAACTACAAGATCTGTTCTGACATGTCGCTTTCTTTTCGTTCATATGTGTAACAAGCGTATTTAAGAAAGTGAAAAGATGGTATCATCAATCTTAAACTGCATTGTTTGCAAATGTAAAACTTTCACTAACTAAAATTACACCTTACAATGGTCGTGGGTGTCCATTTAAATGAACACAAATTCCTTGATTTCTAAAGATGTTCTAAAACGATTTTAGTTTTTCTTCAAATATTCTGAAAAAAAAAACATGTTTCGTTTCTGACTCTTTGACCACCTGTAAGGTAATCTGCCCTCTACAGGTGTTTTTGAAAACAACAGCTGTTTTTAGATTAAGAATACTAGATATAATTGCCGTTTTTAGTTTCATTAGAAAAAAACAAAAGATTGGCATTTATTGCTCTAAATTGTTTTGGCCGTGTCGTTCACTCGCTAACATAACAAAACATGGTTACGATTGGCTCTAGGATGAACTTATTTCTGCAGTACCAGTTAACAGCAGCTTCATATATTTTTATTCATTGTACGATTGCGACAAAAAAGCAACGGAATTCTTCGCTATGGCGGATTTCAAAATTTTATTAGATTTAGGCTTTAAATTTCAAGAAACAAGACACAATTTTACTAGAATGCATTGAACTGATTTTGAATTTCTGATAAATTTAATTATCAATTTCTAGGAAATGTACTAAATTTCAACAAACAATTCCCGTACAAAACAAATTGGTAGTATAACATTGCGATTTTTAATTATTGGCATCTGTTTAAAATTTCCAAGCAGTCGACAAGCCGATTCGTAAATACTTTCAAAATATGCTATATCTTAATTCTTAATCGGTCTGCCTGGTCCTGGTGGTTCTGGTTCTGCACACGAATAATATTACCTATTTCTTAGATATTGCCGGTGTGATTCAATGCTGCATGGAGCGGTAGTCTGTAGAGTATACAATAGTTGTTTCCAACAAGGAAAGCTGAGATAATGTGTTTCTTACTTGAATTATCTCTATGCTGATTTAATTGTTTTCATAGTACATCACATTAAGTAAAAAATATATATTTATATTTATGTAAATCTATTAGAAAAGACAATCGCTATAATTAAGATAGGCGTTGAAAAAATGATACGAAGTGTCGGATTGAAGAATTTTTAGAACAATAGACGCCGATCTTTTGTTTTTTTTTTCTAATTATACTAAAGGCCAGAATTATAGTTTTCGACAATTTTTAGGAAACCATAAAATAATCAGAACTTTTTAATTTATCCTCTCGTATGAAAAAATGAATAGTGAAAACTACCGCTCGAGTTAAGTTATACATAAAGTCCGAAGTTTATGCAGCAAATTTCGAGGGCAGATTTTAGAGATACAGGGTGTTGAAGTTGTTGAAAGGAAAACTAAAACACTACCTCACAGGTAGTGTAGAAAGAAGTGTAAATAATTTTGTTGATGTGCTTACAAATTGCACTTACTTTTAAGCATGAACATAAATATTCTTGTAATATTATCGTATGAATAACTTGAGAACGGCGAATCTTAGGGAAAAAATTCAAGTTACCTTTTTTACGTATTTTGTCCATTAGAATATAAATCAGTTACAATGACTTGTAAAAAATGCAGTGGCGTAGGGTTTTTTTTTGTAAAAAAAGGGGTGACCCCTGTCCAGTTGTACACCACTGGTTGAACCTTTAAAGCTCGTATTTTAGGGAATGTAAGGCATATTGTACATTATATATACCAAATTTTGTTGAGATCGGTTAATAGATTCCGGAGATATAAACAAAAAAATCGATTTTTTTTTAAAACTTCAACAGCCTGTATCTCTAAAACGGGGCTGTTCCAGACCAATGTTTATAGGACAAACACATAATATTTTAAAGAGATCTATCTATCTGCCCTCGAAGTTTCCTGCATAAAGTTGGGATCAGCCTGTATACATTTAGTTAGTAGGTATAATTTTTATCATATACGTCTTATTTATTTGTTTATTTAAGTTACACCACCTGACAGATAAAACCAATTATCTGGGGTTATACAACTTAATACCTGTACTGCTAAACAAATTAATAGTTCTGAACTAGATTGTGCGCGGCTTTGTCGAGGTCAAAATTAGAATATCAATAATATGAATTCAATTTCTTTGTCCATATCACTGGGTTGTTAATTTGATTTTTTGATTTGTTCAAGACGTCATAATGTAAATTGCATTGGATGATGGGATGGGATATAGGGCGGGCAAATTTCGATGTTGGGAACGTTTTAGTCCTTGGGAATGTTCTAGTCCCTTTTCCCGGAAAAACATCTCAAATGGGGTTAATATTAAGATGTCTGATTTTCGATTTTCAAACAAATTGAACGGCATAAACAATATTTATTTAATAGATATATGACATCTTTCATTTTCTAGCGTTATCAAATAATTTTTTTATTTATGAAAAATTTTGATTTTTATAAAATAATCGTTTATTCAGATTTGTGCAAGAAATTCAAAAATAATAATTTTTCGTATTTCATCCATTTCATGAAATAATTAAATGTGATATATCAGAGAAACATGGCACACTAAATTATTTCATTAAATAGCATGAATTATGAACTAACTAATTTTAGTATATGTGCCTTAAAAGCTATTGTTTATACAAGTACCACACGTGACATCATTTGAAAGGAAATTTTATGCAGATTTCAACATTCGAAAAACGTGATACATCTTTTAAATTACATAAACCACACGTAACCGTAAGTGCTTTTAAATGGACGTTTTAATTTTCTTACAACTTTCATAGACTACTAGAAAAAAATATATTGAAACTCCGTTTTCTTAATTGTTTGAAAAACTTTATAACTATAATTTATTAGAAGCTTTCCGTTTTTCAGGTATTACATAAATTAACGTCTTGCTTAGATTGGTTTTATTGTTGTAACAACATTGGCCATGCCTAATAACGCAATTTTTTTTCCAAATTTAACTGAAAGGTTTTGAATATACTACTTACCAAAATAATACTTTCCATAAAGAAAATAAAGAGGACTATCCAAAATAGAGAGAAGTGGATATGGCGTCTATTAAAAAAAATGACTATCGTTCACTAAATTCTAGAATATTTAGTAGGTTTAGAAAAATTCTAATAGCGCCAGTCGACTAGTATGTCGGATCTTAATTTACGTGATACCTGAAAATTGATTCTGATATACAGGGTGTTTCAGGATTAAGTCGACAAACTTTAAGGATATTTCTCATAAAAAAATAAAAAAAAATCAAGTATAAATTTTTTCCAGAGACGCTTCATTTTCGAAATAGAGGGCGTTAAAGATTTTTTTAAAAATTCGAATTTTTTAAATAACTTCTAAATGAAGAAGGCTATTTAAGCCAAATTTGGCATGATACATCTTCTTATAAGATACCATTTTTCCATAGAAGTAGAAGTCACGCAAGCCACAAGTGGCGGAGTTATAAGGACTCAGACTCATTACATTCTAGAAAAAATTCATACGGCCCTACTGAAGATAAAAAATTATGGTGTTTTTAGATAGAACAGTTTGTTATTGACAAAAAGTGTACATTCTCTTTTTTTCCTAACTCTTATAGTTTCATGGCAAAATTGATTTTTCGGAAGGGTGCTTCTGGATTCTGTGGATAAACTTTAGGAAGACGTTCCTCATAAAACCTAAAAAAATATAGTACCTATTAAAATTGGTCTTAGTCTCGAGTATGTGTGAGTCAAATAAGCCTTTTTGTCTCCCCTTCCCTTGGGTTTAACCAATAGTATTAAAATTATTTAGGAGATGCTACATTTACTCGAAGGGGAATTTTAAACCAAAGGAACAACCATATTTGGTCCTACGAGTATCCACGGGCGGTAAGGGAACATAGTTTTCAGCATGAATTCCAATGTAACGTATGGTTGGCTGTATTGAACAACACTATAGTTGGTCCCTACTTCCTTCCGCATCGGTTAAATGCTGACATGTTTACCGAGTTCCTTGAAAATGGTTTTCAAGATCTGTTAGAAGATGTTCCGCTTAATACTCGAATGAACAGTTGGTTTCAACTAGATGGTTGTCCTGCCCATTTTGGTAGAGGTCCTAGGGAGTGGTTAAACATTAATTATCCCAGGAGATGGATTGGTCGTGGAGGACCTGCAGCGTGGCCCGCACGTTCACCGGACTTGACACCGATGGATTATTTCGTTTGGGGTGCTGTTAAACAAAAAGTCTACGAGGTGCCAGTTGATACCCTAGAAGATCTAAGACAGCGAATAGTCCAAGCGTGTCGAGAATTAACTCCAATTCAGTGTCGATCGGCCACTACCTCCATAATTAGAAGATGTCGTGCTTGTCTACAGTCCGGAGGCGCCCATTTTGAACAAAATATTTTTTAAATCATTTCATTTTTGATTCACTTTTCGCTTTGTCTAAGTATAATATTAATTGGTAATTTTTAGGTTGTTTCAATTTACAAATGAATACGACATAGTCACATTAGATGTTAGGTACTTAAATATTTCTGTTTTCATTTTTTTTTTCAAAAAAAAAAACACCCTATATCTCAAAAACGAAGCATCTCCTAAATAATTTTAATACTATTGGTTAAACCCAAGAGAATGGTAGACATACTCGAGACTAAGACCAATTTTAATAGGTACTATATTTTTTTTAGGTTTCACGACTTCATGAGGAACGTCTTCCTAAAATTTTTCGACAGAATCCAGAAGCACCCTTCCGAAATATCAATTTTGCCATGAAACTATAAGAGTTCGGAAAAAAAGTGAATGTACACTTTTTGTCAATAACAAACTGTTCTATCTAAAAACAGCATCATTTTTTATTTTCAGTAGGGCCGTATTATTTTTTTTATAATTTAATGAGTCTGTCCCCATAACTCCGCCACTGGTTGCTTGCGGGACTTCTACTTCTATGGAAAAATGGTATCTTACAAGAAGATGTGTCATGCCAAATTTGGGTTAAATAGCCCAATATTTCGAATATTTTTTATATTTCGAAAATGAAGCGTCTCTGGAAAAAAATGTATACTTGATTTTTTTCTTATTTTTTTTTATGATGAATATCTTCCTAAAGTTTGTCGACTTAATCCAGAAACACTCTGTATATTATATACTATTTTTAAAACTTGGTTACTATAAATTTTACAGTTGTCAAGTTATTCAAAATAGAAAAAAAACTGGAGTTGATAAAATTAAATTTTTCTATCGATCTATGGAAGAAAACTAAGGGCAACGTTCAAGAACGCATTCGTCATAGCTGTATTTAGAATTTATTGACAATTTATTCATGAATAATAATAAAATAAATAAACCACGAAGTTCATGAATTCATTCATTGATTTATTTTTTTACTTATATTTTAAACTTTCTTTATTTGAGACAAAAATAGCTACTACCAACTTCACAACAAAGTAATAACAAATAGAATAAAATGATAATTTTTTTTTATTAAGTGATGAATATTCTAATCCTACTTTGCCAGTTCAAGTGTCATTGCTGAAATATGTGAACAAATAACTCGTTTTCACTATTTATTTGGTGCTACTTCTGAACTTCATAAAGAAATTAACGAAAATTTTAACATGTTTTATTTCGTGAGAAATTCATAAAGTTTTTGACAGATGCATTACACTTCTCCTTCACTTCTCCTTATGAAGCGATTTCATAAATTAATCTTAAAAAAGAGATGCCCGTGGTGAGCTACCTGAATCACTTAAAAGATGACCATCCTTAAGTGATTCAGGATATTCCATAAAAAAAAATAAAAGAAAGTTATATAAAGATATGTACGATGGTATTGAATTACCTATTGAAAAATTATAAAAAAAATTATATATTTATAGAAAACGCTCTAAAGTGAAAAACATACATATCTCTTAAATGAAAAAAGACATTGGGATGTTTCTCACCGTTCAATTAATCAAGAAAATCGAGCTTAAAAAAATTAAAATCATGTCATTCACGTATTGTTTTCTTTTACCTAACATCACGAATACAATCAATACAATAATTCTTTGAGTTGCCAACACCCGAATACCTTTGACCTTGACTCGTTGACTGATAAATTATACTTTTATAAAATTGCACGTGCCCTACCTTCGCAAACACATCATCGTCCGTTTTGGAAAGTGCCTGTCTCTGTTTGAATTTTGAAAGTCGGACGGCCTACCCTCGATTATTATCGTCGGTAATTCGCCACAATGACTCTACGGGAAAGAAGTTGCAGATTGGTTACCAGAACGCGAATGTCGCTTATCTAGATGTATCTGAATCGAAACAGATGGGTTCGCTATCGCTAATCATCGTTCGAGATGTCTTTGGAATGGTCCTTGTTCTGTTCGTTCAGGCTCAGTAAGCCCTAGGTCTTGACCTACCGGATGATTTCCCGTCTCTAATCAATATAATCGTGCAACAATAGTCGTTTTCGAGTGTACTGTGCAGTGGGTTGTGAAGCGGGTACGAGTGATTGGTTTTAATGGAGGAATACAGGGTGGCCCAAATTTTAGAGGTTGAAATTGAGTAAACCTGTAACTAACTACTGACCGGATATTGATAAGGCTAGGAACAATTAACGTTCAGAGAGGGCGCATGGGGTAATCGAATTTATATATTTTTTTGTAATAATTCTATTTGGGTACTTATAAGATAGATTTTGTTTTTGAGCTATTACATGTTAACATCAAACTTAAAAAGTTATTCTACACTTTATTAACTCATCACTAATACTTGGATCTATAAATTAATACTTTTTTAAATTTGAGCTCTTTCTGTGGGGTGTATTTAGATGAAACAAATTCTTTAATCCAAAATATGATAATTGGGACATGTCTTATTCCAAAATTGCTTCATTTTCAAGATACAAGATGTTTAAATTGAAATTAGGCCGATGCCGATATGCATGGTGTATTTAAATGAAAGAGTACAAATGTTGTTAGATGATCTTAAAGACAAAATATGATGATCCTTAGTCCAAAGTAGTCCATATTTGAATTAAATTAATAAAATTGGAGCTGGTGGCTTAAATAAGTATTTGAAAAATATTCACTGAATTTTTATACAGTTATATCGACCGGGATACAGAGCCTTCATAAATGATTACAGGCCACGCGACTAGTAATTTTGTTTGGAACAGTAATTTTATTACATTAAAACACAACATTCTATTTTACCGGCTGTGATTGGTGCAATTTTTCACGAGATTCTATTCAACTAATCAGCGATCGCATTATATTGACGTAACGGATTGTTATTGTTCATTGTAAACGAATCATTAATATTGGTGACATGACCCCAGAACCCTCTGGATATATTGGAAATTCGGTAAATCTAATTATTAGAAAAACGAATCATTTTTATTTAGTCTAAAATAAACTCATTATACAGTTCATTATATCCAAAATATGTAAATATGAAAAATTATTTAGGTATTTCACAAAAAAAGTGTAGATTTTTTTATTGCGAATGCTATAAATTTAATGATTACATTATACAAGGTGTTCCGAAATTCATGCAACAAAATTTGGTCATAGATTCTTAAGACAAATTTAGGGGACCCATATTTTTTCTTTTTGCCAACTGGCCCCCTCTTTCGGAGTTACAACCCCCTGAAATCTGCCCCTAAGAAGTCTTTTTTATATCTCAAAACCATGTTGTACGAGAATTACTAAATTTGGTACACAGGGGTTTTATGACATGTGGAATCTCACAGTGCTACGCTTTTTGGCGAGGAACCCCTTAAGACACTTTTTCATGGGCTCCCTTGTCTTTGGAACCAGAAAAATTTGGTCGCAAATTTGATTTTTTTTTAATTATTAGCTAGAAAGCCATTGAATTTAGAAACTTTTTTGTCTCTTGATATTTGTAAATCGTAAAACGTAATGTTTTTGAGGAAAATGTCAAATCACGATATGCATTCGATCACATTTTGACATTTTTCTCGAAAACATTGCGTTTTACGAAAAAAGTATAAAGAGACAAAAAGTTTCTAAATTTAATGGCTTTCTAGTGGACTGATAATTTTTAATAAATGTAAATATGCGACCAAATTTTTTTGGCTCCAAAGACAAGGGGGCCCACGAAAAATTGTCTTAAGGGCGTTCCCCGTCAAAAAACCTAGCACCATCAGATTCCACATGTCATAAAACCCCTATGTACCAAATTTAGCGATTCTCGTATGTACAACAGGGTTCTGAGATATAAAAAAAATTATTCTTAAGGGTGGACTTCAGGGGGCTGTAACTCCGAAAGAGGGGTCCACTTGGCAAAAATAAAAAAATCGGGTCCCCTAAATTTGTCTTAAGAATCTGTGACCAAATTTTGTTGCATAAATTTCGGGACACATTGTATACATACACTGTAGTCATTAAAAGTTCCGGGAATTCAGTGGCGTAGAAAATGATTCCTTGACGACCCTCAGAAAATTTGTGCTGCAATGTTTTTTATTGTTTTTAATGATTGCGTCAACAACAAAAAAAACTATAATTTTTTTTTGTGAAGCAAAACAGTTTTACATTTTCCAAAATCAAACTTCTCTAATTGTAAGTATAATAGTCACAATTACACACTAAATTTGCACCCTGTGGGAGCCTTCCAAATATATAAAAAAATATGGAAAACAAAATTAAACCACACAATTTAGTTCAACATTTGTTGAGGGACGGAAAGAAAAGGAAATACGCTCGACAAAAAACACCGCGGTTAATTAATAAAACAATAATTTTGGAATGCATATAGCAAAACATCTAGTAATATTTATGTACGACTACCACTACTAAAAATACTACTAAATTTTATACATAAAAATAAAGAATAAAAAACTTCGCCAGTGGTCAAACTTTAGCGGTTCGATAGAAAATTTTCCTCATATACCGGGCGTATTCACCCTGTGTACGTATATTAGTCCCCAAGCCAGCCACCTTTTTTCGAACTGATTACAAAAGTCATGAAAACGGTCTGGATCGCTTCGTTTTAACGAGTCTACCACGCTGTAAAATTTTTAGAATATGGGAAGGTCGCTTTTCCGCACTGCGAGTACTTAAACCTGTCGTTCTGGGCGGGTTCTCTTTTGTGATTACAACACTCAAATTTTTTATTTGAATTAAAAGAAAATGTGTTAAATAAGAAGCAAATTGGGTTGTCCGACAAAATAGAGGGCGCAATTGTCGAGTCCGACATCTCCAACATGTCGCTCTAGCGCGGTATGGTTTTCCGATTACAAAACACCCAATTTTCATTTTAACTTACTAAAAATTGCCTAAAAAACGTAGTCCATACCTTGTCCGACAAATTTTCAGGCGCTTTTTTCCAGTCCGACAACCGAAACATGTCGCTCATCGCAGGTTAGGTTTTCCGATTACAAAATTTCGGACACAAATACCAAGTGCTAAAATAGTACTTTCTTTATCAAAATATGACATTGTCCGACAAAAATAGTGGATCATATTGCTAGTCCGACAAAAAGAAACGATTAATTTCATAAACTTAATAAAACGATTATTGTTACATATAATTAGTTTTAAATGTAATGACAATGAATTGCGACTTGTATTTTTTTTATTAATAATGTCATCATAAAAAATAATTGAAAATGAAATATATAAAAAATTAAATTATTTTAAGAAATATAAGAAAAAGTTAAAAAATAAAACATTTCAAATGAAAAAATAAATAAGTAAAACATTATATGACTAATCAGAATCGTCTCCACTCAAATCATCATCGGATTAACTCGTGCTATCTTCGTCGTCACCGTCAGATGCATCACTTGGATTATCTTGATCTGAAATAATGTTAAAAAAGATTGTATAAAATTGCGAAATTTAATTCATCAAACTATATTACGAACCTAGGGAGGAAAAAAAGGATACGCAGTTGTTATCTAAGACGCAACCGAGGATTATAATAATATTGAAGGTTTTTTTTCTCCCCATAATTTGTATATGATTTTTCATCGCACGTGCGGAAAGTAATTTATTTTCACTTGTAATGAAAAATACGGTACGCAACTTAGCGTAAGAATATACTATTTCTTTATACCCCACGAAGAATGTAGAAAGAAAATCCCACTTTTACGCGGGGTACAAAGGAAAATTTGGGATTGTTTATAAAATTTTTATAGCATACCTATAGATATGTCTTGGAGCCTTGGACTTTCAGGACCGTCGAACCAATAAAAGTTATAGTCGCCATCTATTATTATCCAGCCACATTCTTCTGGGTTTTTTTCGGTTGGCGTTCTTAGGTGGTCATTACACCAAATGCTGCTAATACGAGTATACGTCGTTCTTTTGACGTGCTGCAAAAGCTCTTCACTGCTAGGAGGTAAACTGGATGGGTCGAAAGATTTAATTTTCTTCTTAAGAACTTCCTCCGAAGAACTATTGATTTTATAACTTCTTTCGAACATTTCGATACAAGTGAACTCCTCCATTCGTTAAAAATGTTGCTCTCTATGTCAGTTTGAGATGGTGAAGTTTCAATTAAGTTTAAGAAAGCCTCTTGGAAAGCCACATTCTTCTCTAAAATCTCAAAAGGCTTTTTTTTACCTTTTCTGAAGAAGGAAGGGTTGAAATCATTCATGCCCATGATAAAACGTCTAATTATCGAAATCACAGCGATGCGTACACGTCAAATGCTAGGACACGACTGAACGCTGGGCTCCAAATCAGGCTCCGAAATGTTTTCACCAAAGTCGCTCTATAGGCCAGTCTAGGTGGTCTATGGCTACTACATTTAAAAATTGAAAAAATGTTTTTTATTAGATTTTATTAATTTGCGTCGTTTTTTTTTGTCGGACAAGTATTGTTTTTTAATTATTATTTTATTCTAAAGCCAAAAATATAAAATTTATCACTTTAGTAATCAGAAAACCTAACCTCCGATGAGCGACATGTTTCGGTTGTCGGACTGGAAAGAAGCGCCTGAAAATTTGTCGGACAAGGTATGGACTACGTTTTTTAGGCAATTTTTAGTAAGTTAAAATGAAAATTGGGTGTTTTGTAATCGGAAAACCATACCGCGCTAGAGCGACATGTTGGAGATGTCGGACTCGACAATTGCGCCCTCTATTTTGTCGGACAACCCAATTTGCTTCTTATTTAACACATTTTCTTTTAATTCAAATAAAAAATTTGAGTGTTGTAATCACAAAAGAGAACCCGCCCAGAACGACAGGTTTAAGTACTCGCAGTGCGGAAAAGCGCCCTTTCTATATTCTAAAAATTTTACAGTGTGGTAGACTCGTTAAAACGAAGCGATCCAGACCGTTTTCATGACTTTTGTAATCAGTTCGAAAAAAGGTCGCTGGCTTGGGGACTATATATTTATATATTCTAATCAGCTAATTTCCTGTTACAATCATGATAAAATTTACTTTATTTTAAATTACAACTGATACCTTCAAGAAGACAATTGTTTTAACTGAGCATTTGACTTTATAATAGGTAAAACATAATCGATAGCAGTTTATCGAATATAGAAATCAATTCATGCCAGCTACACACTAATAAAAATAATGGCAAAGTTCCTCGAACTTTCAATGGTAACTTGTTGCCATGGAATTGGCTTATTCTTTTCTTGGAATTCTATCTCAACAGATATTGTGTGGATTGTACAGTGTACATTAGCTCTTATGAAGCCATTCAGATTCAGACGTGTGAACGGCTTCATAAGAACTAACGTAGAAACAACAGACTTCTTGTAGACAGTCTGCCGCTGACAGTTTCCCCATGTGAAAGCGCTCTAATAATAATTTTCTTGAGTCTAAAATTTAAATAGAATTAAATACCTACTGCTTAAATTTATGAAAATATTTTGTTTTGTTGTTTAAGCTCTATGAATTCAATTAAAAAAATTATATGCATTCTTCACTCGCTCTATTGGTCGATTTGTTAAACCACTTGGTTTTACATAGTAATATTAACATCCATAACATATACCTGAATGTAAGTAATTCACACACAATATACACATTTGTTTTATTTGTTACATGCCATTAAAAAACTGGAATTGTAACTTTATTATTATTATATCTACAAAAAATATTTATTTTTTCATTTAAATTTTTGGTCACTGTTTTGGGGAATATGTATTGAAAATTAAAACATTATCAAAAAAATAACATTTAACGTATTCTAATAATAATTTTTTTAATCAAGTTTGCGTGCTAGTAGCTGAACCATAAAAGGACAATATCCAACAGCATCAACCACTTTCATTTAAATGTGTTCACTTGGACGTCTCGCAGAATTACCCGATTTAATTCAGTGAACTTAAATATATTTTGTCTAGTCGCATTAAAATGTTCACAGCGACGTTGTATTGCATCATGTAAATGGATAATGACTATTTGAATATAACAATCGATGCTCCTATATCAACGGGTGATTGCTTCAAAAAGGAGTAATAAGTGTCCTCAGTTGCTAAAGTAACTGGCAGTGTTGGGCATTAATCAATTAATTAATTGAGTAATTGCTATTAATTTAATTACAGTTAAAATTAATGGCAGTTGAACTATTAATTGCACGTTGTAATTCATTTATTTGGATTAATCTATATGTATTAATTTTATCTTTTAACTAAATCAGTTGCAATGAACTCTTTCAATTGTTCTAAAAAACAATTAAAACTATAACAATTATACTGCTTCAATACAGACAGACGCTTTAATTTTATGTGAACAGATATTTGAATAGAAACGAAACATTTGTATATAAATGATTACTAAAACATGATTGTCAGTATTATGTTCTGTGACTGTCAAAAATAACTTAAATTAACAAATTATTCACAAAATTAAACTTAAATTAAGAAATTATTGTCATAATTAAACTTATCAACTAATCTGCCATTAAGTTTAATTAAAATTGATAAAAAGAAGCAGCCTTTTTTTTGTTACGTACATATCTATACAGGGTGATCCATTAACGATATCGAGTGGCTGTATATAGGAAACTAGACGTGCTACGATTATGGAGTAAAAAATCTATTAGCAAATATGGCCAAAAGAAATTGATTTAAAATATTTTCAAGTTTGTAACTTCACCGCTAGGGGGCGCAACTGCTAGTGTTACAGAGATTTGTCGATTTTTCGAAATTTCACCTATATAACCGAAATTGAAAATACACTTTTTAGATACACTGTTAAGCCCTTCACAAGATTTGTTTGAACTTTTTTTGTTATTACCATAGCAACGTCAATATGAAGGACGCCATCTTGAAATTTTTAAATTGTCATAACTTCTAAATGCCTTAATCGATTTCAATAAACGATAGCTCATTTTAAAGAACTATTAATAAAATTTATTTTTATGATATAGAAATGAAAATATTATTTTCCTTCGCAACGGTAGACGACGCTAATGAGAAAAGTTTTGTAATTGTCTCCGTTTACTAAAAAAATTAAATGCAACGATATAGTTATTTTTTCTTGCCTCGATAGACCATTCATTAAGGAAAACAAATACACAAATCAGAGGTCGATATCTTTTTTCGTTTTCAAGTTATTGCTAAAATAGTGAAGTTGTGCTAGAACATCCTCCTTTATTTAATTTTCTAAATGGCATTGCCAAAAATAAATTGTAATTAATTGTAAAACTACATCTATCTTGTCCTTAAAAAGAACTTGCTTTATTTTTAAATTTTTTTAAATGTGGGTAAAATTTTTCATTTTTTTATTAATTCCAAATATCTGAGTATTTATAATGATTATTATTTCCATAACGAGGCAGGCTATGCCTTATGAAAATAGACAACTGAAAAATTATGCCAAACGAAATGTGACAGCTCTTGCTACGTGCAAAATTAGTGTTATTTGTGTTGGAAAAGTACTTGTGAACAAGGAAAATGCCTTTTACGAATGTGGAAGCGTATGATATGTTGGCAGTTTATTTTCAATGTTTGAAAAATGCCGTTATAGCTTCAAGAGAATACGCTTTGCGATACCC
>NW_019416570.1:33379-66989 GCF_000390285.2 Anoplophora glabripennis | reverse complement strand
TTGGACAAAGATAATATTTTTTATGTAAAATTGTTAAGATTTTATAAATCTGTAGAGAAAATTGTAAAAAAATTGAAATAAAAAAAATTACGGGCCGAAAACCCCCTTCACCAACCTAAATGGGACGTATATGATTTGCATGTCGAAAAACGGAGTAGCCCATGTTATTTAACGTAAAAAGTTATGTAAGACCCATAATTTTTTTTCTATTTATTTGCGACCTTTTTGTCAATAACAGAAAAAGGGCACATGTTAATAGGAACTTTTTGGCTTATTTTAATGAGTTATAAACGCAGCAGAAGTTTGGAACCCTATTTTAGAAACACCCTGTATAGGCGAAATTTCGAAAAACCGACAATTCTCTGTAACACTATAGCAGTTGCGTCCCCTAGTGGTGAATTTACAAACTTGAAAATATTTTAAATCAATTTCCTTTGGCTGTATTTGTTGATAGATTTTTTACTCCATAATCGTAGCACGTCTAGTTTCCAATATACAGCCGCTCGATACCATTAATGGATCACCCTGTATAGGTATTTTATTTATAACTTACATTACACTTTTGTTTTGGCGCCACTATGCTTTTGATACAATAATAAGTTTTAATTGTTAGTTTTTAATGAAGTACATTAAAAATATTGACAAATGATTAATCGTTAATTGTGGAAACTCACGACTAACAATTAATTAATTGTTAGTCGCGAGTTTTCACGATTGCAATTAATTAATTGTTGATTTTTAATTGTCCAACAATTTAATTTTGCCCAACATTTGTTACTAGAAAACAGGTATTTACTTTTACGATTCTTTACCGTTAACTCTTCTGAAAAACTAATTCAAGTTTTTTAATTTATTTAGAATTATTTTATAACTAAAAGTGAGTTTCGCTTATTATTATCCCCCATTAAAAAGAATGAAAAAATCTCGATCTTCCTTTAAATGTTTTATACTACAAAATTAAAATTTTCATTAACAAGAATTTAGAATTAAATTTGGAATTTGGCTTAATGTTTATCTTTAACATTTTGCTTCAGTGCTTTGGAAAAGTTGTAACTGAGGCTAAAGTGAGGAAAAATAAAAAATATTATAAAGGTTATTATAACTTGCTTAATATGCTCGAGGAAGTACAGTCTATCACACATGCTATTAAAATTGTCCAAAATTGACATATAACGGGTCGAACTGCGTAATCAGAACCGTACTTACTGCGTAACATAATCGTTTTCACTTATGCGTATTATTAACGGTTTAATTTTATTGATGTTGTATGATATTACGAATTAATTTAAGATATCTAACAATGATTTAGTTGATGAAGTGGCTGAATAAGAAATAGAGTAAAAACACATAGTATTTTGTTGTATTTTAAATCAAATTAGTTTTACTTCTTTTTACAATAATTAGTAGCGTATGTCTATCCTGTAATAAATAGTAATTAATATTTAATAAATTATGCAAAAAAATATATGCGCCTTTATTAACTACCACCACGTAGGTACTAAATATCTCGCAAATATCTCAAGTGATTTCGAAAATATTAATTAATTTCCTTCTTTTTCCTAAAATGTTATCACCCCGTATTTTCGCAACGGAACATTTTTGGACTATAGTTTATAAAGCAAACTATCATTAATTTTCCATGTAGAATCACACCCGTAAATGTTCGCGTATCATTCAGGAACACCCTGTATATGGTTATAGGAAATTTTTGTTTTGTGACGCAGATTCTGCCGTTAAAGTTTGATCATATTATATTATAGTTGCACTCTATATAATGTGAAATCATTCAAGAACCAATAAGCTACTTGAAATATCTTTAATCATATAATAGCATAGCATAGGGCCATAGGGTATTATTTTTTGTGTGAAATCAGTGTCGTCATATACAAACTACATTAATCGAAATACGAAGCAATTATAAAATTTTACTACTTGGTAGTTTCAAACGAGACGAAATAAGGTCAGTTTTGCATCTCAAAATATTCATTTTGCAGTTGAACATTTTATACGTCAACACTAAGTAAAAAATTAAAAATATTTCACTTTATAATTATGAAGCTTTACTCACCACCTAGTAATTGAATTCACGAAACCTGAAATATAATTTATGTAGTTAAATAAACGACCAAGTTTATTTAATTTAAATTAATAAATTAGACAATTAGAGCAGTTAGAAAATTGCTACGTCATAGTACCTAACTATAAAAGCTTCGTCATGGGTGGTAACTTCTTAATTACTTGCGGTAATGTTTTTTTCTCTGTGTCTATATTTAAGTAAACATTTCGTTGATGCATGAAGAAATATTAGTTAAAGTTAAATATACCGAAACAAAAGAAAATATCACCTTTTTATGATTGAAACTCGAATAGCTGACATTCATTGTGACCTGTTTCAAATTGAATATAATTTTCCCGAATGAAATACATGATGCATATTGATGTCTTGTGCTAATATTTTAACAGCAAATATTTATTTTTTTACATTTAAAAAAAAACTGAAGAAGCTTTATGCAAATGCAAATATTTGTTTTATATTGTTCAGTTCTTAAAATGTCGGAACATTTTTTTATTATGAATAATTAGTTTTTCACGAAAAAATATTGGTTAATTGGTCTACACATAACAGCATTTTCAAAATTTCGCATATTTTATTCTAAATCACTTTCAATTAATCTGAGGTAAGACAACATTCCCTTTAATATTGGTTTAATCCACAAAACACGTAAATTGTAATTTAACGTCTACACATGAGCAAACTTTTTTGGTTGGTTACGTTCATTCAGCTTCACTTTCAAGGCAGTGAATCGTAAAAGGTGTACAAATACAGTTTTTTTGCGCTTGTGCAGGTTTTACTATAATACGAACTATGAAATAAATATACCTAATAAACTTTCAATTATTGTAAACTTATTTCCGTTTTAAAAGTCATTATTAAGAAACTTTTAATAAATTAAATGAAGACAGACAAATACATAGTCGTATGTGCTGTTGTAATGTGTTCGACAACTGTTATATGCATTTCAAAATTATATCAAATTTCTTTTAAGCTAAAAGAAACACCCTGTATATGCATAGTGCATAGATGAAAATTTTATCAAATATTTTGTGTATCCTATTGTAAATATGCGTTCTGGTATAAAATAATTAGTTATATCAACATGGGAAAACTTGCAGGATATTTCAAAGTAAATGTAATATTATTCCTTAGGTGAGATACTGTCACAGCATACTGTCGCGGATGTTGGTAGATCAGTTCATTTGGAAAAACAGCCTCACGTTGGGCGCCATGTCGCGGGTTTCGATAGATCATTGACTTTGGTTATGCATTGTGATTGGTCTGACTAGCTGCGGAGTTGACCTACCATCATATCCTCTTAGCGTATTCAGTCGTAAACCCTCATAATGGGTCTGAATGGACGTTTCTGTGTAGTTCCGTTTTCACCTGCGGTGCTGGTACGTTAGTCGCCCGTATCGCTGATGAGAAGTTCCCAAGTATTTCGAGCAGTTCTCCTTTAACGTTAGCCACAAGGAACGTCAGGGAAAGAAGAGGAGACTTTCGTTCTTCCTCCGTTGATAAAATTTACTGTGCTTTGGGTTGATGTTTCACGCTCTAATTGTTTTGGTTGATCTAAGACGCTTTTTAGCCACTTGAACTTTATTCTATAGAAAATTTGTATGATTTAAATGTTTTTATGTAACGGGTTTTCAATGAAACCCTGTATATGGTTACATTATGTTTGTTTGATCACTGGCGGGTGTGCTACCCTAATCTCTGAAAATCACAGCCTATTTGACTGGCTAAAATCACTTAAGTTTTATCGTGTACGGCCTCCTTAGAGTGCCGGCACTGTAAGCTTTAAAAGCTTCGTATGAATGACAGCGTAAAAACTGTTTATCTATGGCAGCGTGAAAGCTATGTGTGTGTGTGAACGTTGCGCTATGTTTGATAATTTTTAAGATAATTATTATAACATGAAATGCGGTTTCTTTAAAAATGCATGAGCTTTATTGATTTACTTAAATAGTAATACAATGTTTGCAATGCAGTAGTTGCTTATTATACAATACAAATCTTGGAGATTGGATCGAGTACACACTTTGACCAGGCATCCGTGCTCTGCTTAATAAACTGCGGGAAACCTGAGTTGGTGTTCGTACACTGGTTGAGTGGTTTCCCTCGAACGCGGGCGGTCAGGTTTAGATCCCGAAAATTTGCAGTTTGAAAATATGCCTTCTCGACAATTACGAGTGGCTCTGAGGAGTTGAATGGATAAAAATTACTTTGAGTATGAATTTGAAATCTCTAGGATGTTTTTATTTTCGTCATTTTTTGGAAAGGGTGGTGGAAAATTCTAGCGATCCTTGCGCTTGTCGGCTACCTCGAGGAGAGAACTGCATATATTGTCGTCGTCCGAGGGACTCTTGGCGGTAACTTTCTCATCCGGGCTTCGCGGGTAAATTTTAGAAAGATGCGTGAAATTGATGTTTTCTTCCCGCGTCATCGGAGGGTTATAGCGCTATGTCACATACGTGTCCGCTTCGTTTAGGGCATTTGCGACGCGCTATCGGCATTCAGGGCTTCGTCATTGTGGCAGCAGAATTTTCGGTGATGCCGCTGACCAATTATTTTAGATGTTTACTAAATATTGAAGATATAATTCAATGCTGGACGAATCGTGCAGCTCGCAGAGAGATTAGTACCAAAATTTTATTAAGAGACAATATTTTGCTCAATGCTGTATAGAGAAACAATGGAATTTCCACACAATCGAAATAATTTCAACCGAGACGAGGATCTAGAACTACCTGAAATTTGCAAACGGCTTGTATGTAAAAATCAAAAACCGGACCGGACCGTCCCAAAACCAGAACAACACAGACTATAAACACAACAAATGTAAATACCGGCAAGACCGCTTAATATACAGTTCTGAAGAAGAAAGCGATATGGCGGCAAGAAATTAAAACGAACGACAAGCAAAGAGAAACTGATCAATCATACACTATTATTTTGAAACGAATAATAAACTCGGATTTGTTTTATAATGATTGACAAGTTCTGCGCTTTAGACTAGAAAACTTTGATAGTGATCATTTTTAAATGATAATTGCAAAGGTCATGAAAGCACCGCGGCATTTTTAGCTGTAGTGCCATGTTGAATGTAATGTAGTCTGTTTCGTTTTGTACTTTTTCAAATAAATCGGAGCATTTGGCGCGCTGCTGGCTGCGTTCCGAATACTATTAGGGAGGCTATAAATAAATCTTTAAGGGAATTCCAAGTGTCTAGATGTTCTAATTTGGCCTATGCGCTTTTGAATCATGCATTGCTGAGAGAGTGCATATTTATTGTGGTTTCTAAGTGAAGTGCTTGTAATTTTGTACTTTTCGAGCAATGGGCAAAAAGAGACGTCTCAATCAGCTCATCTCCAAGTGGATAAAGAGGTTGGTGATCAGCAATTGCTTTGTTGAGCTTTAAACGTACAATGCTTTTAATAATTGTTTCATTCTCTTTTATGCAGACCACGAGTATGTCGTCGTCATCATGTATTAATGAATAGCAAAGATATTTAAGTATCTTATATCTAATTTCAATTTATTTGTACTAAGTATAAAAATTAAATTTACAAGGTTTTGCATGTGCCGGTTGAAAGTAATATGACAATGTATAAATAGACATATGAATCTTCTATTTCTTGTACGGTCCACTGTATCGTGTGCATTAGTTTCTTTCTTTAATAAACTTCATTAGAAGCCAGTGTAGTTATAACTTGTAAATATGATAAAGTAGAATGTGAATCATTCCACAAAAAAATAAACCAATTGCGTAGTATACGAGTTAATATTAAATTTGTAACGAAGGAAACAATAACAAATTTTAGAATAGTACTACTGACTATGCAGACACTGAATTGAACAATAAGTATTAATAAAATTTCGACTGGACTTACATGGAGTAAAATTGAAATTTCCTTGGTATATCAATGATTCAACATTTTTAATGAAATGAGACAGAAAAAATCATTAATGTACAAATTTTGGATCTCGGTGAAAAAATTAAGGTAGCAGAAAAATTTCCAAATTTTTTTTATTGATTTTTGAAAGGCTGCAACTTTGTTGGTCGTATCGAGAAAATAAAAAAGTATCTTGAAGCTTGAAGATTCTAGTATCTTCGATGTCTTATGATCTACTGATCGTACTGCAAACGGAAGGTGTGTTTTGAAAACTTGAATCAATCCTCTTTAAGGAACATTTGGTATGTCTGAAATTTTTTTTATACCTAGTATTAATTTGAAAAAGTGCAAAAATGCCTTTTTCTGCTGTTTTAGAAAATCAACGACTACTTTGCAAATATTGCGGAAAGTACCAATGTTTGTATGTTTTTTTTCATGCTCATGAGGCCTGTAAATTTTGAAATCGATCGGTGGAACCGTTTTCCTTTCCTGAATCGTATTATAAAAAATTAAAGGAGCAAGCTTATTACTCCTTAAACATCAATTAATGATGATTAAGATGGAAAAATTATTTTTCTCACAATTTCGCATTAAATACACATCAAAGATCGAAAAAAATCCAAATATTCAAGAAAAAATCAAATTTTTCAAAAATCTTTAGCATTATTTTATCAAAACCTTCCGTTCACTATACAATAATTAGTTCATTAGATATCAATGACCAAAAAAATAGGTGACTTTTCACTCAATAGCCGATATCTCGATGAGAAATAATCGTATATAAAATTAAAAAATTGAACAAAAAAAATTGTAAAATGTTTGCCTTGTATTATTTCTTTTGATTGCGCCGAGAGTGATGCCAAAAAAAATTTACATCTCAAGATTTCAAAGCTAGAATCATCAAGCTTCAAGATGCATTTTTTATTTTCTCGATACGACCATTTACCAGCCCGATACGACCATTACAGCCTTTCAAAAATCACTAAAAAAAAAATTGGAAATTTTTCTGCTCCTTTAACTTTTTTTGCAGAGTTTAATAAAAAAAAATATGGTGCTGAACGAAAACTCGGGTTGATTTCGAAAGTTGTTGACTTTTCCTATTTCCCAAAGATACAGAGACAAAAAGTAATTAAGATGCCTTGGCCATTTTCTATTAATCGAATAACTTATAATCAATCCAATATCATATTTTGAACCAATTTGAACAGAATTGGAGTCCACTGGGATTTTTTTCACGGTAAAACCAATGTAATTTTATTTTTTATAAATTAATAGAAATAATCTACTTCTATACTTTTATTGACAAATCATCACTTAACATGAAAATTAAAAAATTAATAATTAACAGTTCAGTACATTGTCAGTGAATGAAATGAGTAATAAAATCAACGAAAATGCATTAAAAATACTATAATAAGCAACATGTCGATTTGGAAGCTGTTTCTATCATTTTGCGAGGAAGAAGGTTACAAATTAGATTAGAAGACAATACATCAACAACAAAATTGGACGACATATTTAGACTATGGATTTACTATATAAAAAAAAAGAAAACATAATTGTAAGTAAAGTAAAAATAAAATGGCTACAATGACAAACACACCGCTTGGCTTGCAAAAGAAATCTACCATATTGCCGCATATGAACTAGCATGGCGCTGTGGAGAGGGTTTCCACTGTTTAGTGCATTACCTTAAAAGATGAAACGAACGATGCGGGTTTGGCCTCTGAAATAAGTATAACCCGATATTATCAAAAACAGCAAAAGATGGAGCACAAGGATGTGCTAACAGTAAATGGTTAATTCCAAATACCCAATACCTTGATATTTGTCCCATTCAATTAAAAATCATATTCCTCTGGATGATACAAAAATATACCAATAGGATTAAACAAACTCATCGAACAAACTTAAAAAATACCTATTGTTAGCTCAATAAAATTTTAAAATATTACTGACATAATGATAACAATGTTTGTGTCTTATTCTTATTTGTACTTTTGTACAGTTAGTACACAATGAGTGTACTATTTTGACCTGTACTATCAACTGGAATAATAAAATGATGGAAAGATTCTCAACGTGAACTAGTTGCAAAGTTGAATTACACATTTTGAAATATTCTTGGAAAATATTAATCGAAGTAATGGTTTCCTCCAAACTTTTATTTTTTTTAAGGAACCAACCTTTGAAAGTGCTTAAATTTTAATACAAATGTTTTACGATACAATTCAGAAGGACACGCATTTTTCTTATTAAACATAAGTTGACATCCATGATACACTTAATTGTATCATGAAACAATTGAAGTACAAAAAAATATAGCAGTTTTATTGTCTACAGTTGTTTAAAATGACAAACTTTAATAGGATATAGAACACACTCAGTTTACTTCGAAACAGCTTCATCATATTTACTCTTTAATTTTAACATTTTCTGAAAGACAGGATGTTTTACCAGCTTTGACAGAACCTGTAATGTGCTATAACTTCGGTGGCGGATGTCTTCGAGTACAAATTATAAAAAAATGACGCCGAATGACATACTTTAGTAATTATTACTCTTTAATTGGACAAAAAAGTTACTTCTACATAGAAATATACCGAGTAGGATACTGGATTAGAATCCATTTCGTAGTGCTTTTTCATAGATGTGAAATAAAAACTTAATAAAAACTAAAAAAAAATCGTAAATTTTCAAAAATGAAGAAGTTACTAGATATTACATAATACAATCAGTAATGATCGTACGATATTTGTTAAGGTAGAATTCCAAGGAGACCCTTGGACTTTCTTAGAATTAACCGCATTTGACACCCGAGGTAGAAAGCTTTCGGCGTGGCGTTCACCGTAACAGCTTGCAATGCATACTGTGATTTTCAGTTCTTCGGTTATTTTCTTGGAATTCTATCTCGACAAATATCGTACAAAATGTAAACCTTCTGTTTGTATTTCAAGATATTGAGGTGTGGATTTCGGGTTCAATTTTGCTCTAAAACCGAGTCCAAGACATCTTAACTAGTTGTATAGTTTCGAGATATAAATTCGAAAAACTCGCCAAAAGTGTCAAATTGGTACACCCTGATTTAAAAAATTTCTGTAACAGGTGAACTTTTAATCTCGTTCAAAAGAATCCCCACCAACTTTCATTCAATAATACGTTCGTTTTGAAACAGTGTTCTAACATGTCTGTTATTATTAATTAACAAATTCTCAAAAAGTGATCGACAAATTAAGAAAAATAAAACTTAGGTGTATGTATGTATAGAGGATGAAAAAATGATTTTAAATGTTGGTATTCAATTTTTCTTGCAATTTAAGTTTTTTATAGACGGAATTACCGAAGTTAGGGGAACAACGTTACGTTTAATGTCAAAATACGAGGTGCTTGAAAGTATAAATTAATTTGGGTAGACAATTTTTAAAAAACTTGTTTATTTTCATTGAAACGCCTAGACAGTTTTCCTTATAAAAGTTAATATGCCTGTTTCAGCAGCAGTTGGGGACTGATTTGAAACTATTAGAGGTATTTGACCAATTAATTCGCGATCTTAGACTGAAAGTGCGTGGCAACTTAAGTACCGAGTATTATCTGATGTTATAAAACCTAATATATTAATGCAATGATTTATTGTTTGTATGTGAAACACATTTTCTAATTCAGTTTGTTTTCACACAAGTGTATTATTAAAAAAAAATTAAATAGAAATTCGCACCATTAAAAATTAATTTCGAATTCAGTTGCGTAGGTTAATACCTCCAATAAATTATTATAATAGCTAAGTGTGTATTAATTATAATAAAAATGCGCCAACAAAAAATTGGATCCATAATTTTCAGCTAGCGTGGGAATACATCCATAACAATAACTAATCGAATAAATATCAAAGCGTTTGTCTCGCGCACGCATACATCACTTCTGACAAGTCGCTGCCCATGACGAAATCATTTTACTAATCCGCATTTTAAGTCGTGCCTACGCTCCTGCCATTTCCATGTTTATTTTGGTAGACGTTGGAGGGTGTTTGTATCTTTTTTAAATCCACTCGGTAACATAAACAGTATCTTGCTGACAGGGGTGTTAACAGAGCCGTCCAGAGACATTTTCGGACCCTTGATAAGTCTATGGCCCCAGTCCCAGTTGAAAAGATACATTTCTTATTTAATAAAGGTCATAGAAAACACTAAAAATTTATTTAAGAATCAAGGTGAACTGATGGTTGACTTGGCCATTATCGAAAAACGAAAAGAGAAAATAAGAAACGGTAAACGGAGATCTGTTTGGCATGATGATCTAAGTATTTGGGTTAACATTGCAATTTGGTAGATGGACCGCCTTAAGCGCTGTGACGTAATTATTTTTCCCGATTTCACACATATTTTTCCATCATATGACATCATTTTTCTCAACGATTTTTATTAAAAATGTTTTTAATGACTCTTCTCATTCGTAAAATATAAAATTTATTAAGAGAAACACTGGATTGATCTTTGTTACTGATTGTATCAGCATTGCCGTGGAAAACAAGATACTGGCAATATTTATTTTAATTATTGACATAAATTATTAATCTGTAAGGCCGTACTGCTAATTAATTCTATTTTTCTTTGAGTATAGATGACGTTACAGTCGTTTTGGTGGTAAACTTACCAAGATGGAATTGTAAGTCAATTATTTCATGTCATATAGCGGTCTGTCTAAAGGTCGATTTCAGATGATGCTATCACTCGCCATACATTTGTAGAACATAAGTATATCAAATATTTGTAAATTATTTGGCCAAAAAAGATTGATGTATTTGTTTTACGTTTGACAAATATTTAGCATCGTCTGGAACAAACAAAACAAACAGTCAATCTCGATATGCCATGGGGGGCAATGATCGGGCTTTTTTGGATGCCGAGCCTGTGACCAAACTCTCAGACGTCACTCCCTCTCGGCTGTTCTAGGTGTTAGTGTTAGCTTAGGGGTGGATTGTAGCTATAAAAAAGTTTTTTAGGTAAATGTTATTTTGGAGTTTGGTCTTGCATTCATTCAGTCTGCCCTGCAGTAGTTTGACTTCTAAACAGTGGGTACATCAATGGGACTTCGTACGGTATTCCAAATAGTAATTTGTTTTTAAAATATTTCCAGCTTTACGTTAATCGTAATTTATAAATTACATACATTTATTTAAATATCTATTTTAGAAATTGTGATCTATCATAACAATTGATTTCTACACTTTTACATATTCCTAATGATATTTAAAAAATAAAAAATATGAACAAAATTTGGGAAGTCAAATGAGGGAAAATTTAAGACTTCATGTAGGACGGGTCCTGTCGCTGATCTGGTAATATCTACAATAAAAATGTGTCCTACATAAAGTCGTACCAGATCAATTTCTCCATATTTTAAAATTATTTTCCATTGCACAGGGTGTCTCATTTTTTCTGGGCGCTATTTGACTATATTTTCGAATTAAAGATTCAGCATATACAGGGCGTCCCGAAATTTATGCAACAAAATTTGGTCATAGATTCTTAAGACAAATTTGAGAGACCCGTATTTTTTCTTTTTGCCAACTGGCCCTCTCTTTTGGAGTTAGAGCCCCCTTAAATCTGCCCCTATGAAGTCTTTTTTATATCTCAAAACCATGTTGTACGAGAATCACTAAATTTGGTACACAGGGGTTTTATGACATGTGGAATCTCACAGTGCTACGTTTTTTGGCGAGAAACCCTCTTAAGACACTTTTTCATGGGCCCCCCTCGGGACCAGAAAAATTTGGTCGCAAATTTGATTTTTTTTAATTATTATATGTATACCTAGAAAGCCATTGAATTTAGAAACTTTTTTGTCTCTTGATATTTGTAAATCGTAAAACGCAATGTTTTTGAGGAAAATGGCAAATCACGATATGCATTCGATCACATTTTGACATTTTTCTCGAAAACATTGCGTTTTACGAAAAGAGTTTAAAGAGACAAAAAACGTAGTACCATCAGATTCCACATGTCATAAAACCCCCTGTGCACCAAATTTAGTGATTATCGTACAACAGGGTTCTGAGATATAAAAAAAGATTATTCTTAGGGGCGGACTTCAAGGGGCCGTAATTCCGAAAGAGGGGTCCACTTGGCAAAAATAAAAAATACGGGTCCCCTAAATTTGTCTTAAGAATCTGTGACCAAATTTTGTTGCATGAACTTCGGCACACCCTGTAGAACAGAAATAAAATTTATATTTAATTTCCCCTTAAATTTTGAGGCTTACTCTGTTAAATATTGGAATATTTCAATGTTATTTTGTTTTTTTAATTGACGTTTGAAGCATTTTCGAAAATATCTGTAACTAAACAAGTTGCGTTTTTTAACAGTAAATTCAAGCATGAAGAAGCCTGCCCTATCATTAAGGTAATAAATTTCAAATAGAATAGGTACCTATTACGAGTGTTTGCGAGATTTTCTATGCGAAATATTTGGCATTTTTCTATTTTTATACTGAACGACAGTACCGATACGTGTCTTTCAAAGCACAATTGATTATATTTTTAATGTAATATTCTTGAGAATGTAAGAAAACCGCAAATATCTGAGAAAATCGAAACTGTGACCCCTACAATATATCGATGAAAAGAAAATTTGACTTTCTATAGTATAGTGCAGAAAAATACAGGGTGTTCCATTTGAATTTAAAAAGTTTTGTCTGTTTTAAGTTTTCAAAATGTAATATTAAGAATTGTTCACTTTTGTAATTTTCTTCAGGTGATTTTGATAGTGGAAGGTAGTGCATCTTGTGCTCTTTGTGTGTTCCGAAAAGCAAGCGACAGCTTCCAGAACGAAGGAATTTTCGAAACGCATGCATCTGTCAAAATTTTTATAAGATGTCGATTATCTCGAAACCGGTTAAATTTAGGAAGCTTTAACATTTTTTATTTATTTTTAATTTATTTTGTCGATAATGCAATAATATATAGGGTGTTGCTTTTAAAATAACAATATGAAGAAAATAGTCATAACTTTAAACTATCGAGGTTCATAATTATTTTTTCTATTCGAATAGGTTATTTTAGGCTTGCACTAATAGGCAAACCTGCATCTTGTTATTAGGTTTAATTTCGGAAGTGTTTGAATTTTAACTCAACGAGAAATTTAACAATGTAATAATTTACAGGGTGTTTAATTTGAAAACGTGAAATTGGAAACTTAAATATCCTGAAATGGAAAATAATTTTAAGAGATCAAGAAACTGATTCGGTGCAACTTTTTAGATACATTTTTTTTTACATTAATTATTGATGGTACTAGAACTACGGGAAAATTAGTCAAAAACGATTAAATGTACAAAGGATCTTATTGAAAGTATCTCTTAAATAATTCGTAACATCAAAAAATATAAAAATTACACCGTTATAATAAAATAAAGTTTAATAAAAAATTTGGTAGTTAAAATTTGGTCCGAAATCATCATGCAACTAAGACATTTATAAATCAATAAAATAAATTTTATATTTAAAGGGAAGATATAAGCGCAAATGCTTCACATCGAACAATTTTGTTGTAATCCCGGAATTTACAGAAAAATAAATGTCTATTAAAAACAGATGGAAAAGCTTGTTTTCGATGGAAAGTTTTGTATTTATATTTTATTACATTTGTATATCATATTGGAAACTACACTTTAGTGTTTGTCTGCATCGCATTCACTGGACGTCTTTTCGCTAGCATTTACCTGTAGCTAGACAAAGAATGCCGGAATATTCAATGACCGAATGACCTGTTCAAAACAAAATCCCACACGTCTGTTAGTAGCTCTATTTGGCAATACAAACGTCAAGAACAACGTATATTGTTATTTGTTTCATTTGCATCTAAGGAGTATATTTTTCACAAATCATTCCTACGAAAGATTATATAAATTTCACAAGTTGTAAAATATTTAGCAATATATTTCAAGGCAGAATGTGAACGTATCGCAGCCCCGGTTAGTAGAGTTAATGTTGAAAGAATCTTTAATTTACTTCACTAATTGCAATTACATATTTAAAAAAATGAATCGTAAACAACCATTTAAAAAATTAAATAAGCGTAAATGATAATTTTTAGTAAAATTAGTACATAACTTTTATTAAAATTATTGTCGTTATCATAAATGTACGAGGTCTGTTCAGAAAATAAACGAACTTTATTCTTTTAAACTTGATTATTAATTTTATACCTTGATCCGTGTCCCCTCGAAGTACTCCCCTCCCCTATTCACACACTTTTTCCAGCTGTTTCCATTTCACGACACAGTCCTGGATTTCGGAAATTCAGTAACTTGGTTTTTTGGCACAAAACTGACGAATTGGCGAAGCTGAGCTGAGCGGGCGCATTATCACGGTATAAGAACTAGAGTTTCACGTAACCGTTGTAAAGGCCACACACTGTTCACGGTTTCCCCTTGAGGCAAGAATTCAAAATGCACAATTCCATTAAAGTCGAAAAATCAGTGAGCATCACTTCAATATTGGATCGAGACTGACGTGCTTTCTTGAGACGTGGAGACCCTTTGCCAATCCATTGTGATGATTGAACTTTTGTCTCAATGCCGTAGCCATAAACCCAGTTTTCGTCTCCTCGTATCGACGCTTTAGTACGAAAACGTGCTATCTCAGATTTCGGTTGGAAAACATGCTATCTCAAATTTCATTTGGAAAACATGCTATCTCAAATTTCAGTTGGAAAACATGCTATCTCAAATTAAGCTTGGAGAACATGCTAACTCAGATGTTTAAGTAAAAATATGCTATCTCAGTGTGACTAGAAATTTAAGTTTCGTACATTGAATGATTGAAACCGTTCATTTATAATAAACTTATATAATATATTTTTCAAGTAAGGAATGTTTATGTTCAGGTACACTGTTTATTTTCTTTTTTTTAATTCAACATTTTTCAATTAATTTTGTTAAGTTACTGTTATAAACGACAAAATTGTTAATTAAAAAAAATAAAATAATATAATATGAATAGTATGCTGCAGCACGTACATTACTCGACGTTTTTTGAAATATCAAATTATAAAAAAAAATGGTGTTAATCCTTTATATATGTATAAAAATTTTGTTATTACTAAAAATTATTCGATTTTTTCATACAAGTTTGCTTTGATATAAAAATAGCGGACTTTTACCTGATTTATAATCACTACTCTTACTTTTGTTAATAGAGTTAACATAATAACCATAATATAAATAAAATGTATAAAGTTGAATGGTATGTATACATATATCGTTGCGACGGGCGCATATGATTTGCACACATGTTTATCATCAGCAGGTCATAAAGTACCTGTAATAAAAGTGTCATTTCCAAAGTCTATGCAAGGACGCGGCTACCTTGTTTTTATTGAGGTGCAGTAAGAACGATTCGGACCCGGAGTTTAGGGCCTAGCCTGGTCCACTATATAATTCTTTTTATTGCAATCTCCTTAGGCATTCAGAACTATTTTCAGAATAAATTGTGCATCCCAGATTTTGTGAAAAAGAAAAATAAGTGTATCAAAAGTAGCGACTATAAATCAGATATGAGTACGCTATTAATCTTGATATCAAAGCAAACTTGTATGAAGAAATCGAATAATTTTTAGTAATAACAAAACATTTTTATATATTAAGGTATACACTATTTTTTTTATAATTTGTTATTTCAAAAAACGTCGAGTAATGTAGTGTTGCAGCATACTGCATATTATTCTATTTTTTTAATTAACAATTTTGTTGTTTATAACAGTAACTTAACAAAATTAATTGAAAAATGTTGAATAAAAAAAAATAAAATAAACAGTGTACCTGAACATAAATATTCCTTACTTTTTGAAAAATATATAAGTTTATTATTAAATGCACGGTTTCAATCATTCAATGTGCCAACTTAAATTTTTAGTCACACTGAGATAGCATCTTTTTACTTAAAGATCTGAGCTACCATGTTTTCCAAGCTTAATTTGAGATAGCATGTTTTCCAATCGAAATCTGAGATAGCATGTTTTCGTACTAAAGCGTCGATATGGTCCTTTGAATGAATGTTTCATCGTCACTGGATTGCGCAAGGAGATGCCGATAAACGTCCACACGATTTTCTACCTTTTGTTTGGTCATCAAACGAGGAACAAATTTTACTGCACTCAATTCGTGTTCAATTTTTCAGTCAAAATTTTATGACATGACCCAGTTGCGATGCTAACTTCTGCAATTTCTCTGAGAGTCAATTGGCGATTTGTACTGTACGCACCAGTTCTTTGATTTTCTGAACGTGAGAGTCATCACTTGAAGTCGAAGGGCTTCCTGGTCGAGAGTCGTATTCAATTGACTTAACAACCACTTTTAAATCGTGAAAACTATTCGTAACACTACCCAGAGCAGCATCTCCGTGAGCTTATTTCAAAAGTTGAAACGTGGAAGTTTTCCCCAATTTCACGCAAAATTTTACGTTGCATCGTTGTTCCAGAAAATCGCACATTTCCAAAATTGTCGCTAACACAACGTTGCACCCAAATAACAATATCACGAAAACTAAATGAGATATAAACAATTCAAAAACGTGGTTACAAAGGAGGTTATGCGCAACGCAGTGCTGCCAACCGCATATCACTAAATATCTCCATTAGCGCGTAAATCAGAGAGTTCGGTTATTTCTTGAACTGACTTCGTATCTGTTAGTCTTGTATGTATTGTCCTTGAATATACACAATGTCTTATCTAGATATATTTTTTAATAAAATTCACTCCATTCAGAACTCGTAATTATTGACTGGAACTTTCTTGGAATGTCTACATGTTTTAAATAAATGGCCACTTGTTTAATAAATAAATTGACCATTGATAACCTGACCTACTATTAAGTGTACTTTCAGATGTGAACTGGTTACTAATTAAATATACAGTATTCGTCTCGCTCGTTGTAGACAATAATAATAGTTTTTATATGGAGGTATTGTACCGAGAACTATTTTAATTCAGGCTAATTGTCTAAAACTGTTTTCTTTAGCAGAAATATAGTTTTCCAAAAGAATTTGTGTTTCGAATTTACTTATTACTTATTAGTTTTGTTGTAAATGGTAAAAGTAATGATATTTTTTGCTACCTACGTCCGGTTTTCTCTTGGTTTGACGTTACATTTTTATTCCAAGGCAATCTTGATGCCAAGTTTGAAAAACTTGGGCAACATATTTTTACTGTGCTACTAGAGTATTGGAATAATTAAATAAAGTAAGAGAAGAGCATTATGTGATATAAGTCACTAAAAATCTAAAAATAAGACATTTTTTACAGTGTTTTGTAGGTTATGTGAGTTTATTCTCTATAATTATTAGAACGTCATTAGATGCTCATCAAGGACGAATATGTTATTTCCAGAGACTCGTATGATTAATAATTGCGATTTTTTTCCAATATATTTATTTAAAACACATCACAAAATGTGTTAATGGTTTCTTGCATATAATGGGTGTTTGTTTAACCTGAAACATTCAATTATCTCGAGAAATAAGCACCCTACGAAAAAAATGTCAATAATCAAAATTGAATCATTCCGCGGGGGAAATACGTTAGTGTTAAAATTAGTTCCTCTTGTAGGTGGGGAGGAGAGTAACTTTGAAATATTAAATAGGAAACTTCATTTTTTATTTTATTAAATCGATGTTCACTTATTTTCCTTATCGCATAGTCTATTTTGCAGTAAAATGAAACATAATGTGAACATAAAAAATATATTAATACTATTTTAAGCATTAAATCTGCCAAATTATTCTTGATTAATTTATAAAAATTGTGAAATTAAACAATAATAAATTACCGATATTTTAATGAAAAACGTATAGTCACAAGTAACTGTTACAAAACATTACGAGTAGATGAATATATCAAATTTAAAAGAAATCGTTTAGGCTAAAAAAAAGATTGTAGCAAAACAGCTCCAAAAAAATATAGTTATGTTTTTGAAAAAGTGCCATAGGATTTTATAACTTATACCACTATTTTTACGAGTAAGGTCGTCCTTCAAAGAAATTGTTTTTTTTTACAATTAAAAACTAATTCGCTTTGGTTTGTTATGTATGCTACGTGACGTTCTTTCTCTAGTAACAGTTAGTTAATTGATATCATTATGTGTATTGTTATTTACCACTTTCTTTTTTTTTTTGGACGCGTGTAAACACTTACGTGTATGTAACACTAGCCTTTATAAATAAAATATGTAAAATAAATAGTAAACTAACAAATTTTCCGTATGCTAAAGATATCTAGCAAACGAATAAAAATGTGAATGAAATTTGTAGATCTTCTGTATAAGCGAAGCTGTAGACAAATGTGTTAGTAGAGAAGAGGGGATGAACATTTTGTAGCGAAACTGTAAGATTAAGAATTTTACTAAAGTTTTGTTCGGTGAATGGCAACTTGTAAGTAATCTAATACAAAACTATGTATATATTTACAAATATTCGGGATGGGCAACGTTGATATCTAAATCACTAAATCAAATGGTATTTCAATGCTGAAAACTAACTTTTAGCAATTTTTTAAATGTTGCATTTTAATTTTCACACAAGTTGCACAATTACCTAATGAAATAATTTAATTCCGATAAATGTTTAGACTGTGTACGGAACGTAATCGCGGGGAATTAGAACAATGTACATATTATTACAACACAACGCAACTTGGTGGTTATGCTTTACAATTCTGTAATTACACTTTTTGCACGCACTTATTTTTTTAATTTTTTTTTCTCTTCGCTGGTGCCCATCCACCGCTAGTTGCTTTTTTCACCGGCTTGTAGCTGTAAAGGTCCATGCACTGGCTGTTATATTTTAGATTTTTACACGGTTGAATCACTTTTTCACTGGTAACGACCGTTACTGGTGGGGAGGAGAGATTAACTGAAGATTTCAAATGATCATTATCAAGCTTTTTTTGCTTGATGCCTTTCCAAAAGAAGAAAATGTCTGTACAATATTAAAAAAAAAAACTATTCCGCTCAGTATTCGGAAAGATTTTTTTAAGCTAAATTTATAATTTTTTGCTGTTTATAAAAAATATTTTAAGATGCATTTGAATGTACATATATTGTAATTATTATATATTTTTTTAATTTTCAAAGCCTACACGATGCATTAGAAGTGTACCAGGTGATCCAAGCCATCAAGTCGTTCTGTTTGATTAGTGTTAGCAACAGCATATTGGTTATGAGTAAATGGACTAATTTCGTTAAATAAATTCATCAATTTAAAATTAACTTTTACACACTTCTATACTACTTTGTTTAAAATTTATTTCATTATGGAAAAAAAATGTTTTTTTATCCATACCTTTATTTTACATAAAACATGTAAATGTTAACAATGTTAACTAAAATATTAATAATAAGTTAATAAATATAATTTCGACTCTTTAGGAATTGACCTAGAACTACATAGTAGTGTTTAAAATGTAATCGGTATTGAATTAAAATCAACGGAAAAATATAGAGGGTCTTGTTTGAATTTCGATTTGGATTAAACCGAAAGTGGCAGAAAAATAATTTGTTAATATTAAACGAGCTATAATTGTAGTGACCGTATGGCTTGGATCACCTACGAAAGCCTAATTCCTGTGTGAATAGGAAAATTAGACCAAGGTTTTCATTCAGGAGCATTTGAATTAAAATATTTTACTTTCGGTATCGTTTCTTGTTATTTTATTAAACATGTGTTGTATTATTTTAGTAATTACATTGATTATAAAAAGACAAAACGTCTGATGATCTCACGCCATATCAAAAATAAGCTGCACATATATCAAAAATATTATTAAAATGTTTATAAATCCTGGCTTGTCTTTTTTTTTTGTAAATTATCAAATAGATAGTACCTCAGTGCTAGATATTTTCAAGTAAACATTGTGTGTTGTTTCCAAGAATGTACTCATGACGTACAGCCTGTTCCGATTAAAATAATTGGATGGCATGACTGCTGTATGAATTGAAGATGGAAAAAATTGAAAATATGTTCGTTAAAATGCTTATGACCGGAAATCTATGCATATTAATTTTCAGATTTCTTTGCAGTTGGTCATCTACAGGGTGATTCTAAAACATATAGTCAAACTGAAACAGAAGATAGGAAATAATATTTAAAGAAAAAAGTGGCTTTTTTGTATAACTGTAAAATGATATAATAAACCATATCCAAATGAAAAGAGGAACAGGTAGAATATATAGTAATAATTAAAAGACAGTATTTTTGTACTGTACAATAATAGATATCGATAATATTCACCGTTTCCTAGAAAATTCGAAATAAAATTATAAGCTCTAATAAATTGGATTCCAACATTCAATACTATCATGGATTGCTTTCAAATTTTAAATATGCATTATATCAGTTAAAATTTGAAAAGAAATTGTAAGGAAAGTGGATCTAGAACTCTCTAATATTTTGTTAAAGGTCTATTAAAACACAGGAGTCAATAAAGTTGGAAGTCTATCTCGAAGGGAATAGATTTTAACGGCAATGTTCTTAACATGTTTTCTTATTTTAGACGGGGCGTTTATATGCGCAATTTTTTGTCCAAGACTTTAGAAAAACTGAACAAGTTAAAAACATATCTTTTCATTGGTACAATGTTGTATAAAGTTTCTTCATGGTATAAGACAATTGACAATACATTAAAAATAATGAAAAAAAGCATATTTTTACCTCGTATCTTTATCTTACGTTTCCTGAATTTTTCACGTCTTTTGAACATAAGGAAAATCGCGTACGGTGCTATAAACATAATCACACGCCGCAGAATACTTTTAGGAAACTATTGACACATGCATTAATCCCAATTATTGAGTATGTTTACAAATTTGCTGGGTAAATCAGGAAAGATATATTTTCTGATATTTACATGTTCTCCGTGATGTTTCAATGCGAGAAATTAAAGGAATCGCTCTATAGTAGGATCAAATTCGATGCAAAGTAATAAATCATTGCCTGTCAAGGGATCCAGTGCAATACGCTTTTAAGTTGTTTAGAAATTGAATAATTTCTTTATACATTATGAAGGAACGAAGGGATCAGTTCACGTCTGGCACCCTTGTTCCTACAAAAAATCATTTATTCTCATAAACTATTTATTTTAAATGTAATTTATTATAAATCCAATTTGTTTTTTAAATTCCACATATGTACTACATTTTACTTCTGTACGCGCCACTGTTGTTTACTTGTTTTTTGGAGTCGGTCTCTGATTTACGACCAAGCTCGCCAGGTTAGTATCTGACGTATAACCGACAACTTCGTACACTCGATGCACCTGGGCGACTACAGTTATTACCAGAACACAGTGCGCATTCAGCGGTGTTTCAGATTTTACATTCAATTTCATTTTAAATTTGAATTGGTTCATCTTACGCCTCCTAAAAATGATACGATTTTCCCTTGATAAAAGACCGACAGTTTTTTGCTCTACTTTGCATCCAATACGATCTTACTATAGTTTAGCCTTACGGTTCGTCATAGCATGGATCTATTTGTTCTATTATTGTCTTATTAAAAATGCGATTTCTTGTCTATAAAGCGTCAGCCTTAATTGATATACTGCATCGATAAAATTTTAAAATAATTCATGGCATTTTTTATTTTCGAATATGTTTTTAATGCATGAAAACTTCTATTGCCAAATTTTTTACAAAATTGGTACAGATGCTATTTTTATTTAAAATGAGATTTTCTATTTCCTGTCTCAATTTTGAAAGTCACCCTGCATAGTGCCTAATTTTTATTGATCAAACAGGGAGGGAGAAGTAGATTATTAAAAAGGTTTTTTTTTGAAAATTGACCACACTAATATTTTCCAGAAAAAGCGCTTCAAAAGATATCGTGTAGGTACTGTCATTGATTAAATTGTGATCAAACAAACGTGATCTTCAAAAAAAAATGCGGTTTACGTTTCTTATTAACGGAGATAATCCGTAAATAAATTGTAAAATAAATTGACATTAAATTAAAAAAATACATTGCAAAGTAAGTGAAGAGAAGTCTCATAACAACAAACTGTTCGAAGTTATCTTCTTCATGTTCAATGCACAACTGAGCTCGCCGAATCTAGAATGCATCACACCATCACAGGCGAAGCGTATACCTATCCCTTGAATTGCCTCGGCGTCAACATGACTCAATTCTTCCGCAGTGTTAATTTAATTTATAATCTCTTAAATTATCTCGGTTCATAAAAAAATATATTTTTATGTAGTTAGGTTAAAAATCATTTGTTCAACCCAATTTAATCAATGACACTACTGTCAGTACCTATACTCTATGTCTATACCATGTCATGTGAAAAGCTTTTTCCGGGAATTGAAATTGAAAATAACTTGATAAAAAAGCTTTTATTCACAGTAATTTGTGTACCAAGTACTCCCTCATGACACATTTTAGGAGCTATGTTCATTGTTTACAGTTACATTAAGTTTTTGACATTAACGTGTAGAATCATTCCTCGAGTTTAAACGCATAGCTATATTTTTTTTTTTCAAAAAACAGGATTAAAGGAATAGTAATATTTTTTTTGGGATGACTATTATTTGATTCTCAACTCTTATTTTTTAATAATCCACATGTTGCTAAAGTTTGTTCAATAAAAATCGAATCACCCTGTATAGGTACTTTCAATTATAATTCACTATCTATTTTTCCGACATTTACATCGCGTCTTGAAAATTAATTAATGATTACGTGCGACGAAAACAAAAAAAATGTAAAACCCCACCCGTAACTGTCTTTACCAGCGTACACTCGTTGCGTGCAATCGTCAGCGTGTGCTGCGTGACGTTGCGATATATCTCGCAAACTAACTGTGATGCCTGTCTCTGTGTTGGGTGCAGTGACCTCCCCGAAGACCGCTCCACTGTGCTACTTCTGGGCGTCACCAGGATACCGACGTCGCCCGCGCCGACGCGCCGCCCCTGCTCCCTCGCCCTAACCTCCCACAACCACCATTCCTTCCCTGCTCTCGTAGACGGCCCCCAGGTGCGCCGCAACTCCCTTTCCTCCAGCAGGCGCGGCGTCGTAAGGAGAAATTCTTCTAGAAAGAGGGAAGGCCGCCACTACTGTCAGGTCAGCGGCATGACAGTTCATAGATATACCGAAGGCTCAGGGAAAGAGGGCAGTGCGTTTGGCGACGCACAGAGCCTTCATAAATGATTACAAACCACGTGACCAGTAATTTTGTTTTCAACGGTAATTTTATTTCCTTGACGTTGGCAAATAAATTTCGATGCAACAATATTCTATTTCATCGGCCGTGATTGGTGAACCAATGACTTTGCATTATCTCGAGCGTAGGCGTAACGGTTTGTTACTGTTCATTATAAACGAATCATTAATATTGCTGACGCCAAAATTTAGGTACCAACCGTGAATTGTTGTGTTGCCTAAGCTCGGCTTGTAAATATTTATGAAGACTCTGTATATTGTAAGCAGAAAGATAAAATGATCCTAAATTGTCCCTGGATATTGTCAGGACGGACAGTACATACGTAGAATTATTTATACATAGCGTAACTAAATTGCAAGGCTAAACTTTGATGGTGGATCCTACGTCACCCTTTAATAAAAAAATATAAACATGTTTGTAAATGCTTCGTTTTGAAGATACTATAGGGTCCAAAAATAATAGAAGATCTGATTTATTATTCAAGTTGCAATAAATAGTTTAAGAAAACCACAAATATTTTTTTTCATTTATGGAAAACGCGATTACTTGAATTATTATCATTATTTCAAAAATAATTTACTGTCATGATCTATTATGAATAATTTTCTATACATTTAGTTTATCATTTACCTCGAAATCGGTGCATTCTGGCGACATGAACACATTTTTTGTAAAGCCTTTAGTGCTTTATAATAATATCGTAATAGTGACTTACAGTTTACAAAATTTTGGAAGCAAAAATTACTTAGTCCACGCCATATACAGGTTCGGAAAGTACCGATGGTCCATCTGCCGTTACGTGAGAGCGATAAAGTAAGACATAGAAATCCATGTGATAGAGAAGGATGGCTATAATGAAGGCGTCTCATAGTCACCGCCCGTTTCGCCCTTCCACAAATAAGATCCACTTCTTATTTGTGGAAGGGCCAAATGGGCGGTGACTACTAGACGCCTTCATTATAGCCATCTTTTTCTATCGCACGGATTTCTATGACTTACTTTATCGCTCTCACGTAACGGCAGATGGACCATCGGTACTTTCCGACCCTGTATGAAACAACTATGGTATGCTCATATGTTTGTGAACAATCAAAAACTAATGCCGTACACCCAGTTTGAAAAACAATCATTTTGTGTCTCGAATTCAAAGCATTTTTGGAACATAGGAACATTTTTGTTAATTTGTGACATAACTATTTGCTATTAAAGTTTGGCCAAACACTTTAATTACACCCTGTATAATTTTTTTTATCGTAATGGATGACAACAAGGAAGATAAACTTCTTCTAAATATTCTATGAAATTTTGATCTGAATATTAATTTACGCAAATCCCACGTCTTGCGTAGAAGGCAGTTTTAGTGGGTGGCTGTTACTATTTTAGACCTTTTTTTATTTACACCCATATTTATTTATTTTTTAAATCTTGATGTCCAGATTGTTTGGGAAAATGGTACCAACTCTTGAGTAAATAGCAAAAATCAATTCGTTTTCGAGAAATTCAGATTTACATATAAAATTTACAAATTATTGTCTTTATGGTATAATTTCTAATTAAAATATTACAGAACGCGATTGCATATGCTCTCAGTTTTGAACACATATTGTAAACCAACTGCTGGAGTTATGTTATCGCTAAAAATATTAAAATTTGCTTAAATATATTCTTAATATCTACTGTCCACGTTTAAAGGCAGATCTCTACAAACCTGGAAAATCGGAAAAAATCATGGATTTTTGCATGACCCGGAAAAATTAAGGAGTTTGATTTGATTCAGGGGAAATTTATACTTACATATAAAGATGTAAAAGTAAAATAGGGAATGATGTATGAGGAAATGGACATCCAACCTGTTGCTTTTGTCGCAAAATTAATTTTAGAGAGAAATTCATTCTTACGGTCATGGAAACATTTTGATACATTGGGAAAAGTCAGGGGGAACTTAGGGAAAATATACTTTATATATCCTGAAAGGGGTATATCTGTCTTATTATCCATTTTCGGAAAAAGGTTATTTTATTATGTTCTATACGCCCTGAAAATATCGGGAGACAATTTAGGACCACCGTGTATAAATAACGACAGAAAAATGTTATCAGTGCTGCTGTTTGCATAATCATTTGTTAATTTGTGGCGTCATTTTCAGTATAGCAGTGATAACGACCTCGTTGTATATGGTGTACCAAGAAGATATAACCTTATTTGTTTTTTTACAGTTTTCCAAATTTTTGAATTTCGATTTCTTTTTGCAGTTCATTACATCAATAATTATTATCTACAATTTAGAATTGATCTCTCAAAACAATGCCATTTTTCAACTTGAAATATGTACATATATGCTGTTAGCTAAACGTATACCCTCTTTCTTTTTTTTGGGTCGCTCTGTATAACGTGCGGATACGGAAGTAGTTAAGTAGGTTACAATTCCTGCAAAACCTGGTTGTGTCTACGGAATATGATATTCTTTGAATTAAATTCTAGAAAACTGCTAAATTTAAAACTACCAAAATACGTATGGGTTATGTAGAAAAAAATCATTTTGTTTACTTAAATACTCAAATTTTAAAAATTCTATCAAAATTGAAAAAAGGAAACGTATTAACATTTTATTTGGAATTGCTGAAATATTCAGGGCCGAATTAACCTATGGTGAGGCCCGGGGCTACAAGCTAAAAAAAAGTCAAGCGATCAGCGACTTCTAAACACTTTTTGATTCCATTCTAAAAAAAGGTCAAAATTTCAAAACCTACACACTTTTTGGTTTAATTTTACCAGATTTTGCTGCCAAAGCCCCCCCCCAATCTCGTGGAAGTTTGGCGACACTGCAACCAATTAGAACTAATTACCACCAATATATTTTTAAGTAGAATAACAAAAGTTATATATTTAGTAATAGGCTTAAAAAAATAGTTTTCAAGAAAATGTTAAAACGTTTCTGAATTAGCTTTCAAAAAGTTATTTTTTTCTCAACGTTTCAAATTATCTCTTAAGAAGTGAACACACCCAATAATTTTGCGGGGATTGACTACGATGTGTTCCGATTTTTATCGCCCACTGCTTGAGGTAGGTGCCCATTGTCAACGTTACCTCACTCTCCGACTGTGACAGAACCAAGTTTTTGACGAAATGCTCCGAGAATAGGGTAAATCCCCAAACCAGCTTGACACCGTCCAACTGTTTTTCCCATGACGGTTACGTCGACGTCGCGACGCCGACTGTGATGGAGCGCTCAGTGGACTCCATCGGGACTTGCTCCCTGGACGTAGAGGCGTCCGTCTGCGACGTGTCAGGTAGCGTGTTTGCGATGACTGGTGTTTTTCTTTTCACCAAAGAGCTGTTTGGTTAATTTTCAAGACTTATTTTTCTTGTATCTGTAATAAATACATTGGTTACAAATAAGACTAAAATCGCCATATGTCACTATTTAATATTTTTCACTTCAAATATATGAAAAAGTGACAAGTAATAAAAATTAAGAAAAAAATAAAAAACATTACCTAATTTTTAAAATTGAAAATTATGTTAATAAACTACCTTTGAAAATAATTTCTAGAAATAAAAAAACAAACCTAAAATTTAAAATCTATGGAAATACCTACTTGGTAAAACTTTTCTTTTACTGATACTAATCTATCCAAAATCTCAATGATAAATAAGAAATGTAGTCTTGAAAAGTTCTATCCTAATCTCCTTATTTTGGTTTTTATTTCTCCATAGATAGGCTCATTTTGTTGGGTCTCATATGACTAAGGAAGGCAAACTAATACCTTTTGCTGCTTCCAGCTACAATAACTTGTGTGTCAACTATTTATTCGCTTACAATAATGTGCTTATTTATATTTGTATGCTTTCTTTGGTAGCGAAAGTGAAAATTTTCATTGAAAAATATATTGACAATTATTTATTAATGTATTCTGTTACTAGAAATGTTTTTATTTTTTAACATTAAATAATTATAGATGATGTAATAATTATCTAGTTTATAAATAGACATTACATTTCACAATTTTATACCAAATTTTTTAATGATTATAACAGGATATATTTATTATGACTTATAGATAGAGAGATAACATAATTTTGTTATAATTGTTGTATAATCACTATTTCAGCTTAAATAAATGTGAGTTGTTGGAAATCGGTTATCTACATTGTAAGTGTAATTATTATATAAAACAAAGATGAACTTTGATAAGCCATACATACATAATTAATTAGATATTTGATCATTTTTACGTAATTATAAATTAATTCCAATAATATTAATAAATAAAAAATTGTACTTGTTAGTAATATCAGATTAAATTTTCACCTTTTTGTAATAAAAAAAAGTTGGGATGCATATGATAAATATTTATAGTCTATTTTACAATTCCTAATTTTTTGCACTTTTGGTGCTTATAAAAAGACAGTTTTACAAATAAAATTTTAACCTTTGAAACTTAATCATTTTTATTTATAACTGTCCAAACTCAGATAATGTTTATCAGCTGTCAGGTGCAGATGGTATTCAGTCCACCCAGTTAAATATTCATTTAAGTTGAAACAACTCTGGACTAGAGGCCACTGTTCATTTACCTGTCGAGGTCTTACGTAAGTTTAATAATATGGTAATGTATGCAACATTATTTTCTATTATGAATTTTAAGCAGACAAGAAATGTTAATGTATACACAATTTAGTAAATAACCGATAAAATTATAAGTTTATACCAACTCGAATAGCTAATATGTACTCTAAATTAATAGTAACTTAAGCCTAACAAATTCTAATGCTTTGCTAAATAAATCAGCTAATATCTAATTCATTAGTAGTCATAGTAACTTGTAGGCTGAACTGATCAAGGTTAAATATCCTACATTAACAACAGCACAGTATATTTACATGTGAAACTAATTACATTGTATGTTTTAGATTGGTCTGAATTATCTTCAGTTGGAACCCTTCGGAGCACTAATCTGGTGACACCATCCCCTCCTGAGCCGCACTTACCCTCTTATCTGAGTTTGGCTTGCACAGTGAACGGCTACTCGACTACCACGAATTACGATCCGATTCGACTTGCCAGATCCAGAGATGCTTCCCCGCACAGAATTGACTCTGATTTGACACCCAACAAAGTTACATACTCAGTGCAGAATAACTTGCTGTCGCCTCCGAATCTCGTGCCCCTACCCACCAGGTCAAAACCAAAAAGTGAAATGGGGGAGAATACCTTAACGCAGCATCACCACCAAGAGTTTTATAGCTCCACGAAAACCATGAGCTTTATGAGTAAAGAGACTCATTTCGCTTCAAACTTGTTTTCGGCAAAGGATACGATCGATGGGTGCCTAGAGAATGGACATCACAATATCCACAGTAAATGTGTTAGTTTTGAGAGTAAGAACATCACTTCAATTAACGGACAGAATAAGTGCACTTCGGAAACATCGATTAGGCAAGAATTTTCTAATGGAAACGAGACAAAATCATTTATTCAACAGAGGGTTGAGCGACTTTATGGGCCAGGAGCCCTTGCGCAGGGATTTTTTGTATCGAAACGACAGAAAAATCGTCTCTCTGAATCAGAGGATAAGAATACCTCATTAAACTCTGAAATACACTCAAAATCCATGACTGATAAACTGATAGAAGATGATCTGGAACCTTCAATGAAACAGAGCACTAGCAGCCCCACTCTACCTGTTCTGAGGCATTTGAGACCAGAATTCAGGGCACAGTTGCCCATCATTAGTCCAAGAAAAGGTGTGGAAAGTTTAATGCAGAAAAGTGTTACAGTTCCTAAGCTGAAGGATGAGACAAAGGTGAACGGTCATTCTAGTACTGAAGAGGAAGTTAAAATATCTGCACTTAAGGATGTTAGCAATGGACATGCCGAGTTGATTATTAAGGAAAAGTCAGGTGAGTGTGTTTGTCATATTTATCATTTCATTGAGCGAACAATACGAGGTATTTTGAAAAAAGGTATGGTGAATTCAGGAGCTGATAAAACACACAAAAACAATTTCTTCCTATGAACCATGGTACTATTGAATTTTGCTTTTGAGATACAGGACAAAATAAATGTATTGCATATTGTAGGTACAAGTAAGTTTTTAAGGATATGTCCCAGAAATATTTTAGACTTAACTTTTTTGAGGTTAGGTTTTCTGCACTGTATGAGATATATCATTATGTAAAATTTAATTTAATTAATTTAATATTTTTTTAACAAACTGTTTTAAAATATTGTATATTCCTGTTGTCACATATGAGACTGGTTGATTCCATCTTGGAATGTTCTTAAGGACTGTTTCGATATAGACTATTTCCGGAACTAAACAAACACTTTATTTTACTGTAAAAATCAATCATTTTACCTGACGCAAATATTTGTCAACATAGCCATTACTGTATCAATCAGAAATCATTTGTCGCTGTCACAGCCCCAACAGTAAAAGTTTTGTCGAGAATTATTTATAGAAAATGATGGAAGAAGACATTCAGTGCATGCCGTCTGAAATTTGGGAAAGTCATTAGAAACATGTTTCAAAATTCTACCACAAAAATCAGTCGAAAAATACAATCGTCAGTATGATTCATGGAATGGTACAAGAAACACAGAATTAAAAAATATAGTGGTATATCTTTCCGAGTTATCGAAAGAGTATTCTCCTTCTTCAATGTGGTTGTATTGTTCCATGGTGAAAGCAACCCTTTCATCAAAAAATGATGTTGACATTAATAAATATATAAAACTTACGGCTTTTTTAAGACAAAAAGGAAAAAATCATATTCCAAAAAAGTCCAAAACTCTTTCACAATAAGAAATATTTAAATTTTTAGTAAATGCACCAGATAAAATCTACTTGATGATGAAGGCAATTTATGCTAACTTCTCAAAAATAATTTCATATAAATGTAGTAACTATTTTATATTTGTGTTGTGTTTGGCATTGCTGGCTTTACGTAATGAAGAACTTTTGAATTTAAAAGGAAGTGACAGCACAAAGAAACAATTCTGGTTGTTCATGTAATTAAAAGAAAGATCAATAGGCCTCGAATATTTGTGATCACTTCAGAGTTTGATGGAAGAGTAAAATCTGTACAATTATTTAACAGATACTTAGCTCTGCGTCCTAAATAGATTCCCCAGGACCGATTTTTCCTAACTTGTAGAAATGGTAAATGCACAGTCCAACCAGTTGGATTCCCTAGTTTTGGAAATGTACCAAGCAAAATTGTCAACTATCTGCATTTGCCAGAACCATCGCTTTATATGAGACATTGTTTTCGTCGCTCCTCCGTCACTCTCTTTGGCAACGCAAGCAGCAGTAAGGAAAATTTAAAACCACAACAAACACTAAAAATTAAAATAACTCAGAAACGCACAGGAATTTCGAAACAGAAGAAGGGACAATATTTTTCTTAAACTGAATGTAGATAATGAAAATAACAGTTTTTTAAAAAAATAGTCATTGGCGTAGAAGTTCTGTTTAAGAAAGGGGTTGAGCACCCCCCTCCACTCCGCCACTGTGCAAGTTTTTGAACATTTTTATGGCTTGTTTTATGCCCCTTAATCAATACGCATTATCTCCCAAACATGAAAAAAATCTGAGCATTCGTTTATAAGTTATAATGAATATTCGAGAAAAAAAAATTATATTCAACACCCCGTATCTCGGAAACGAAACCTTCTACGACATATGTTTATAGGAACTTTTCTTTTTAAAAACATGTGTTCTATCTCCTGTTAAGCCATTTTCCATAAGGTTTGTGCGGGGTCCTTTTTACGGCTGGCGAATAAGTTTTTTTTTGCACCATGCCAGTAAACTGTCTTTATCGAACTCACCTGTTACTCACCTCACTTGTTTCATGCGCTCGGCTCATAATCTCAGACTTATTCAATAAAGAATCACTTTACTAACTTGGTATATAAATAACTATTACCATTCTCACTTTTATTTATTTTATATGTTGTAACTTACTCATCTTCTTTGAATTCTATGAACTAAGAATGGAATTTAATATATCAGATATTAAAATACGTATTTCTGTACATCAGTAAAACAGATTTGTCTATGATTTGGTAACATTTTCAAATAATACCAAATTTTACAGAGGTTAGGCGGATTAAAAAGAGAAATTAATAAAAGTATTTAACCTGCATTATAAATAGTATCGTCACCAAAAAACTTGTAAACGATCTTCTAACCGTTTTCTCAAGACAATTTTACACAACAAAAAAATACTTTGTGTATTAACTGTGCCAATGTCAACTAATTTCTATCCATAAATACAGAATCCTTCCTTAATAAAACATTGGAGCAAATCTTTCAGATCATTCTAAAAAAAACTTAATATACACATTTGTCCTAAAATGCTCGAATCATGAGTCGAATCAACCTTAGGCATTGGCTTCATATTTCTTATACTAGATTAAAGTCCAGTGGTATTACTGTTGCCATTGCAATTGTATTTTTCACCTGAAAGTTCAGTTGTGATTTGTTCTAAAGGCAAGTCTTGTCGAATATATAATGCATCAGTAAAATCTGCTGATTGTGAGTGTAAACTTGCTATAGCTACAGACAAGGGATTTCCTATTTCTAGGAGATTTTCTATCATTAGCCGATTCCAATTCCATCTAGTATCGATTGCTTGTTTAATTTTTAGGGTAGGTAGCCTCATATTTCACATTTTTTAATTTGCCTGTAGCAAGGCCACTATATTTAAAATAGACAACTAAATTGTTACATTATATGAAATTACCTATATTTATTTGTTCCTTTTGTTTAAAGACTTATAATAATTAAAGTTTGCACCACATGTGAATAGTGGTCCTTTTACTAATGCTCTAGACCTGCATTTTTTACATTGCTCCCTTGTCTGAAATGATGGTTATGATTTTTTTTATTAATGCCCTGTGTGATATTTTGAACTCATCTCTTTAAAACATTGGAATGCAAAATGCTGTTATGGAGAAATGAACAAGGAACGGATATTGTCTGGTTGCCAAATATCCGGTTAATGAAACATATTTTACTTATAATGTAACATGAATTTTAATTTTGCGACATACCTATTGTCTGAAGGGATTTTTTTCAAATATATCTGCTTGTGATTTTATACAGGTACAAATTCTTGAGAAATGATGAAAACAATTTTAAAAGACTTAAACCATGTTGTTTTTTTTTATTTGTTGATAATTTAATTAGAATTTATATCGCCAGAGTTTTAGCTGTAGCCTTCTTTCTGACATTGGAATTGACTCTGAATAGGTAACCGTTTTTAAGTTTTGGTGTAAAGAAGGACATGTTGAGGTATTAGGAATATATTTTGTTTGAGGTCTATTTTCACTTCCATGGTTCCATGATATGGAAATACAACGGAGGCCTATCATTGGGATTATTCTCATTTTCTTCAGGAATATCAGAATTTTTTTTTATTATTCTAACACTCATATACAGGCAGTCCTCGTACTTACGGCATGTTCAGTTCTCAAAATATATAATGTAAATCGAAACTACGTATGTCAATCCTTTTTTTTTCAACCATTTCTATATAAAGTGAAGGAATTGGGTTCTATCAGAACATATAATGTAAAATAACTACATATTCAGTAAAAACTACAAAATTCAGTAAAAAAATTTTTCGATAAACGTGGGTCCACAATTGCTTACTTTTCGATATGCAAGATGTTAGTTTTTTTATTTTTTTCAATTTTTTACTAATAATTTCCAAACGGATTTGAATGTTGACATAAAACTTGGGGTACGGGGGTTTTTTAAGATGCTAAATTTAAATATGTATTTGCTTTTGGCGCTGCTTAGAGAAAAAAATATCTGAGGAGGTATATCGGGTTTACTAAAAATGCACAGATGTACTTGAAATTTATATAGCGTATTACCCAGTGCTCCCTCTGTGCGTCATATTTTTTTGAATCTAGAATTTGAGATATTGTTGTTGAAAGTTGTTCATTTTAACATAGGTTTATATGGCAAGCAAGGCAGAAATACATTTGAAAGACTTGATAAAAACGAAATTGATTTCAAACATATACATTTTTCCCAAATCCCATGTACATTGTTATAACAATAAATTGTCCACAACAGATTTTTTTTTGTAATGTTTTAAAAAAACTAAATTAATTAAAAAAGGCTAGGAAGCTGTGATATATTTATTAGAATAAAAAATACAGTTGATAAATCCTTTTAATATATTTAATGGTTTATAAAAACATTGTAATCCATACCCAGCAATATTTAGGGTTACATAAAGTTTTCTTTACTTGAATAATATAATTAGTAATACTTGAGAAAACAGCATTTGTACAGAATAACAAAGGAACATCAATATTTCTCAGCAAACTTTATATCTAAAAAATTAGTTATAGTTGCAAAACTTTTGTAACATTACTAAAATAGAGATTAAAAACACGAACAGTGAGTAATAATGTAATTTCTATCACAGA